>NW_027590936.1:100000-141411 GCF_964213995.1 Mustelus asterias
TGTGTCAGTGTGTATCAATGTGTGTGTGTAACTTTGTGTGTGAGTGTGTGTGTCAGTGTGCATCACTGTGTGTGTGTGTGGGTCAGTGTGTATCACTGTGTGTGTGTGTGGGGGTCAGTGTGTGTCACTGTGTGTGTCAGTATGTATCACTGTGTGTGTGTGTCAGTGTGTATCACTGTGTGTGTCACTGGGTGTGTGTGTGTGTGTGTGTCAGTGTGTATCACTGTGTGTGTGTGTGCGTGTCAGTGTGTATCACTGTGTGTGTGTGTATGTGTCAATGTGTATCACTGTGTGTGTGTGTGTGTCAGTGTGTATCACTGTGTGTGTGTGTGTGTGGGTCAGTGTGTATCACTGTTTGTGTGTGTGTGGGTCAGTGTGTGTCACTGTGTGTGTCAGTATGTATCACTGTGTGTGTGTCAGTGTGTATCACTGTGTGTGTCACTGGATGTGTGTGTGTGTCAGTGTGTATCACTGTGTGTGTGTGTGCCAGTGCGTATCACTGTGTGTGTCAGTGTGTATCACTGTGTGTGTGTGTGTCAGTGTGTATCACTGTGTGTGTGTGTGTCAGTGTGTATCACTGTGTGTGTGTGTGTGTCAATGTGTATCACTGTGTGTGTGTGTGTCAATGTGTATCACTGTTTGTGTGTGTGGGTCAGTGTGTATCACTGTGTGTGTGTGTCAGCGTGTATCACTGCGTGTGTGAGGGACAGTGTCACTGTGTGTGTGTGTGTGTCAGTGTGTATCACTGTGTGTGTGTCAGTGTGTGTCACTGTGTGTGTCAGTGTGTATCACTGTGTGTGTGTGTGTGTGGGTTAGTGTGTGTCACTGTGTGTGTGTCAGTGTGTATCACTGTGTGTGTGTCAGTGTGTATCACTGTGTGTGTGTGTGTGCCAGTGCGTATCACTGTGTGTGTCAGTGTGTGTCACTGTGTGTGTGTGTCAGTGTGTATCACTGTGTGTGTGTGTGTGTGTGTGTCAGTGTTTATCACTGTGTGTGTGTGTCAGTGTGTATCACTGTGTGTGTGAGGGACAGTGTCACTGTGTGTGTGTGTGTGTTTGTGTGTCAGTGTGTATCACTGTGTGTGTGTGTGTGTGTCAGTGTGTATCACTGCGTGTGTTGGTCAGTGTGTGTCACTGTGTGTGTGTCAGTGTGTATCACTGTGTGTGTGTGTGTGTGTGTGTGTCAGTGTGTATCACTGTGTGTGTGTGTGTCAGTGTGTATCACTATGTGTGTGGGTCAGTGTGTTTCACTGTGTGTGTGTCAGTGTGTATCACTGTGTGTGTGTGTGTGTGGGTTAGTGTGTGTCACTGTGTGTGTGTCAGTGTGTATCACTGTGTGTGTGTGTCAGTGTGTATCACTGTGTGTGTGTGTGTCAGTGTGTATCACTGCGTGTGTGAGGGACAGTGTCACTGTGTGTGTGTGTGTGTGTCAGTGTGTATCACTGTGTGTGTGTGTCAGTGTGTATCACTGTGTGTGTGGGTCAGTGTGTGTCACTGTGTGTGTGTCAGTGTGTATCACTGTGTGTGTGTGTCAATGTGTATCACTGTGTGTGTGTCAGTGTGTATCACTGTGTGTGTGTGTGTGTGTGTGCCAGTGCGTATCACTGTGTGTGTCAGTGTGTATCACTGTGTGTGTGTGTCAGTGTGTATCACTGTGTGTGTGTGTGTGTGTCAGTGTGTATCACTGTGTGTGTGTGTGTGTGTGTCAATGTGTATCACTGTGTGTGTGTGTGTGTGTCAATGTGTATCACTGTGTGTGTGTGTGGGTCAGTGTGTATCACTGTGTGTGTGTGTCAGTGTGTATCACTGCGTGTGTGAGGGACAGTGTCACTGTGTGTGCGTGTGTGTGTGTGTCAGTGTGTATCACTGTGTGTGTGTCAGTGTGTGTCACTGTGTGTGTGCGTCAGTGTGTATCACTGTGTGTGTGTGTGTGTGTGTGTGTGTGTGTGTCAGTGTATATCACTGTGTGTGTGGGTCAGTGTGTGTCACTGTGTGTGTGTCAGTGTGTATCACTGTGTGTGTGTCAGTGTGTATCACTGTGTGTGTGTGTGTCAGTGTGTATCACTATGTGTGTGGGTCAGTGTGTGTCACTGTGTGTGTCAGTGTGTATCACTGTGTGTGTCAGTGTGTATCACTGTGTGTGTCAGTGTGTATCACTGTGTGTGTGTGTGCCAGTGCGTATCACTGTGTGTGTCAGTGTGTGTCACTGTGTGTGTGTGTCAGTGTGTATCACTGTGTGTGTGTGTGGGTCAGTGTGTATCACTGTGTGTGTGTGTGTCAGGGTGTATCACTGCGTGTGTGAGGGGCAGTGTCACTGTGTGTGTGTGTGTGTGTGTGTGTGTGTCAGTGTGTATCACTGTGTGTGTGTCAGTGTGTGTCACTGTGTGTGTGTGTCAGTGTGTATCACTGTGTGTGTGTGTGTCAGTGTGTATCACTGTGTGTGTGGGTCAGTGTGTGTCACTGTGTGTGTGTCAGTGTGTATCACTGTGTGTGTGTGTCAGTGTGTGTGTGTGTCAGTGTGTATTACTGTGTGTGTGTGTGTGTGTCAGTGTGTATCACTGCGTGTGTTGGTCAGTGTGTGTCACTGTGTGTGTGTCAGTGTGTATCACTGTGTGTGTGTGTGTGTGTGTGTCAGTGTGTATCACTGTGTGTGTGTGTGTCAGTGTGTATCACTATGTGTGTGGGTCAGTGTGTTTCACTGTGTGTGTGTCAGTGTGTATCACTGTGTGTGTGTGTGTGTGGGTTAGTGTGTGTCACTGTGTGTGTGTCAGTGTGTATCACTGTGTGTGTGTGTCAGTGTGTATCACTGTGTGTGTGTGTGTGTCAGTGTGTATCACTGCGTGTGTGAGGGACAGTGTCACTGTGTGTGTGTGTGTGTGTCAGTGTGTATCACTGTGTGTGTGTGTCAGTGTGTATCACTGTGTGTGTGGGTCAGTGTGTGTCACTGTGTGTGTGTCAGTGTGTATCACTGTGTGTGTGTGTCAATGTGTATCACTGTGTGTGTGTCAGTGTGTATCACTGTGTGTGTGTGTGTGTGTGCCAGTGCGTATCACTGTGTGTGTCAGTGTGTATCACTGTGTGTGTGTGTCAGTGTGTATCACTGTGTGTGTGTGTGTGTGTCAGTGTGTATCACTGTGTGTGTGTGTGTGTGTGTCAATGTGTATCACTGTGTGTGTGTGTGTGTGTCAATGTGTATCACTGTGTGTGTGTGTGGGTCAGTGTGTATCACTGTGTGTGTGTGTCAGTGTGTATCACTGCGTGTGTGGGGGACAGTGTCACTGTGTGTGCGTGTGTGTGTGTGTCAGTGTGTATCACTGTGTGTGTGTCAGTGTGTGTCACTGTGTGTGTGCGTCAGTGTGTATCACTGTGTGTGTGTGTGTGTGTGTGTGTGTCAGTGTATATCACTGTGTGTGTGTGTCAGTGTGTATCACTATGTGTGTGGGTCAGTGTGTGTCACTGTGTGTGTCAGTGTGTATCACTGTGTGTGTCAGTGTGTATCACTGTGTGTGTCAGTGTGTATCACTGTGTGTGTGTGTGCCAGTGCGTATCACTGTGTGTGTCAGTGTGTGTCACTGTGTGTGTGTGTCAGTGTGTATCAGTGTGTGTGTGTGTGTGGGTCAGTGTGTATCACTGTGTGTGTGTGTGTCAGGGTGTATCACTGCGTGTGTGAGGGGCAGTGTCACTGTGTGTGTGTGTGTGTGTGTGTGTGTGTGTCAGTGTGTATCACTGTGTGTGTGTCAGTGTGTGTCACTGTGTGTGTGTGTCAGTGTGTATCACTGTGTGTGTGTGTGTCAGTGTGTATCACTGTGTGTGTGGGTCAGTGTGTGTCACTGTGTGTGTGTCAGTGTGTATCACTGTGTGTGTGTGTCAGTGTGTATCACTGTGTGTGTGTCAGTGTGTATCACTGTGTGTGTATGTGTCAGTTTGTATCACTGTGTGTGTGTGTGTCTCAGTGTGTATCACTGTGTGTGTGTCACTGAGTGTGTGTGTCAGTGTGTATCACTGTGTGTGTGAGTGTGTGTCTCAGTGTGCATCACTGTGTGTGTCAGTGTGCATCACTGTGTGTGTGTGTATGGTTCAGTGTGTATCACTGAGTGTGTGTGTGTGTCAGTGTGTATCACTGTGTGTGTGTCACTGTGTGTCACTGAGTGTGTGTGTCAGTGTGTATCACTGTGTGTGTGTCACTGTGTGTCACTGAGTGTGTGTGTGTCAGTGTGTATCACTGTGTGTGTGTGTCAGTGTGTATCACTGTGTGTGTGGGTCAGTGTGTACCACTGTGTGTGTGTGTGTCATTGTGTATCACTGGGCGTGTGTGTGTGTGTCAGTGTGTATCACTGTGTGTGTGTGTGTGTGTCAGTGTGTATCACTGCGTGTGTGTGTGTGTGGGTGTCAGTGTGTATCACTGCGTGTGTGAGCGACAGTGTCACTGTGTGTGTGTGTGTCAGTGTGTATCAATGTGTGTGTGTCACTTTGTGTGTGAGTGTGTGTGTCAGTGTGCATCATTGTGTGTGTGTGTGTGGGTCAGTGCGTATCACTCTGTGTGTGTGTGTGTGTGTGTGTCAGTGCGTGTCACTGTGTGTGTCAGTGTGTATCACTGTGTGTGTGTGTGTCAGTGTGTATCACTGCGTGTGTGAGCGACAGTGTAACTGTGTGTGTGTGTGTGTGTGTCAGTGTGTATCAATGTGTGTGTGTAACTTTGTGTGTGAGTGTGTGTGTCAGTGTGCATCACTGTGTGTGTGTGTGGGTCAGTGTGTATCACTGTGTGTGTGTGTGGGGGTCAGTGTGTGTCACTGTGTGTGTCAGTATGTATCACTGTGTGTGTGTGTCAGTGTGTATCACTGTGCGTGTCACTGGGTGTGTGTGTGTGTGTGTGTGTGTCAGTGTGTATCACTGTGTGTGTGTGTGCGTGTCAGTGTGTATCACTGTGTGTGTGTGTATGTGTCAATGTGTATCACTGTGTGTGTGTGTGTGTCAGTGTGTATCACTGTGTGTGTGTGTGTGGGTCAGTGTGTATCACTGTTTGTGTGTGTGTGGGTCAGTGTGTGTCACTGTGTGTGTCAGTATGTATCACTGTGTGTGTGTCAGTGTGTATCACTGTGTGTGTCACTGGATGTGTGTGTGTGTCAGTGTGTATCACTGTGTGTGTGTGTGCCAGTGCGTATCACTGTGTGTGTCAGTGTGTATCACTGTGTGTGTGTGTGTCAGTGTGTATCACTGTGTGTGTGTGTGTCAGTGTGTATCACTGTGTGTGTGTGTGTGTCAATGTGTATCACTGTGTGTGTGTGTGTCAATGTGTATCACTGTTTGTGTGTGTGGGTCAGTGTGTATCACTGTGTGTGTGTGTCAGCGTGTATCACTGCGTGTGTGAGGGACAGTGTCACTGTGTGTGTGTGTGTGTCAGTGTGTATCACTGTGTGTGTGTCAGTGTGTGTCACTGTGTGTGTGTGTCAGTGTGTATCACTGTGTGTGTGTGTGTGTGTGTGTGTGGGTTAGTGTGTGTCACTGTGTGTGTGTCAGTGTGTATCACTGTGTGTGTGTCAGTGTGTATCACTGTGTGTGTGTGTGCCAGTGCGTATCACTGTGTGTGTCAGTGTGTGTCACTGTGTTTGTGTGTCAGTGTGTATCACTGTGTGTGTGTGTGTGTGTGTGTGTCAGTGTTTATCACTGTGTGTGTGTGTCAGTGTGTATCACTGCGTGTGTCAGGGACAGTGTCACTGTGTGTGTGTGTGTGTTTGTGTGTCAGTGTGTATCACTGTGTGTGTGTCAGTGTGTGTCACTGTGTGTGTGTGTCAGTGTGTATCACTGTGTGTGTGTGTGTGTGTCAGTGTGTATCACTGCGTGTGTTGGTCAGTGTGTGTCACTGTGTGTGTGTCAGTGTGTATCACTGTGTGTGTGTGTGTGTGTGTCTGTGTGTGTCAGTGTGTATCACTGTGTGTGTGTGTGTCAGTGTGTATCACTATGTGTGTGGGTCAGTGTGTTTCACTGTGTGTGTGTCAGTGTGTATCACTGTGTGTGTGTGTGTGTGTGGGTTAGTGTGTGTCACTGTGTGTGTGTCAGTGTGTATCACTGTGTGTGTGTGTCAGTGTGTATCACTGTGTGTGTGTGTGTCAGTGTGTATCACTGCGTGTGTGAGGGACAGTGTCACTGTGTGTGTGTGTGTGTGTCAGTGTGTATCACTGTGTGTGTGTGTCAGTGTGTATCACTGTGTGTGTGGGTCAGTGTGTGTCACTGTGTGTGTGTCAGTGTGTATCACTGTGTGTGTGTGTCAGTGTGTATCACTGTGTGCGTGTGTGTGTCAGTGTGTATCGCTGTGTGTGTGTGTGTGTGTGTGTCAGTGTGTATCGCTGTGTGTGTGTGTGTCAGTGTGTATCACCCTGTGTGTGGGTCAGTGTGTTTCACTGTGTGTGTGTCAGTGTGTATCACTGTGTGTGTGTGTGTGTGTGTGTGTGTGGGTTAGTGTGTGTCACTGTGTGTGTGTCAGTGTGTATCACTGTGTGTGTGTGTGCCAGTGCGTATCACTGTGTGTGTCAGTGTGTGTCACTGTGTGTGTGTGTCAGTGTGTATCACTGTGTGTGTGTGTGTGTGTGTGTCAGTGTTTATCACTGTGTGTGTGTGTCAGTGTGTATCACTGCGTGCGTGAGGGACAGTGTCACTGTGTGTGTGTGTGTGTTTGTGTGTCAGTGTGTATCACTGTGTGTGTGTCAGTGTGTGTCACTGTGTGTGTGTGTCAGTGTGTATCACAGTGTGTGTGTGTGTGTCAGTGTGTATCACTGTGTGTGTGGGTCAGTGTGTGTCACTGTGTGTGTGTCAGTGTGTATCACTGTGTGTGTGTGTGTGTGTGTGTGTGTGTGTCAGTGTGTATCACTGTGTGTGTGTGTGTCAGTGTGTATCACTATGTGTGTGGGTCAGTGTGTTTCACTGTGTGTGTGTCAGTGTGTATCACTGTGTGTGTGTGTGTGTGGGTTAGTTTGTGTCACTGTGTGTGTGTCAGTGTGTATCACTGTGTGTGTGTGTCAGTGTGTATCACTGTGTGTGTGTGTCAGTGTGTATCACTGTGTGTGTGTGTCTCAGTGTGTATCACTGTGTGTGTGTGTCTCAGTGTGTATCACTGTGTGTGTGTCACTGAGTGTGTGTGTGTCAGTGTGTATCACTGTGTGTGTGAGTGTGTGTGTCAGTGTGCATCACTGTGTGTGTCAGTGTGCATCACTGTGTGTGTGTAAGGTTCAGTGTGTATCACTGAGTGTGTGTGTGTCAGTGTGTATCACTGTGTGTGTGTCACTGTGTGTCACTGACTGTGTGTGTCAGTGTGTATCACTGTGTGTGTGTCACTGTGTGTCACTGAGTGTGTGTGTGTCAGTGTGTATCACTGTGTGTGTGTGTCAGTGTGTATCACTGTGTGTGTGGGTCAGTGTGTATCACTGTGTGTGTGTGTGTGTCATTGTGTGTCACTGGGCGTGTGTGTGTGTGTCAGTGTGTATCACTGTGTGTGTGTGTGTGTCAGTGTGTTTCACTGCGTGTGTGTGTGTGTGTGTCAGTGTGTACACTGCGTGTGTGTGTGTGTGTGTGTGTCAGTGTGTATCACTGCGTGTGTGAGCGACAGTGTCACTGTGTGTGTGTGTGTGTCAGTGTGTATCAATGTGTGTGTGTCACTTTGAGTGTGAGTGTGTGTGTCAGTGTGCATCACTGTGTGTGTGTGTGTGTGGGTCAGTGTGTATCACTGTGTGTGTGTGTGTCAGTGCGTGGCACTGTGTATGTCAGTGTGTATCACTGTGTGTGTCAGTGTGTATCACTGCGTGTGTGAGCGACAGTGTAAATGTGTGTGTGTGTGTGTGTGTCAGTGTGTATCAATGTGTGTCTTTAACTTTGTGTGTGAGTGTGTGTGTCAGTGTGCATCACTGTGTGTGTGTGTGTGGGTCAGTGTGTATCACTCTGTGTGTGTGTGTGGGTCAGTGTGTGTCACTGTGTGTGTCAGTGTGTATCACTGCGTGTGTCACTGGGTGTGTGTGTCAGTGAGTATCACTGTGTGTGTGTGTATGTGTCAATGTGTATCACTGTGTGTGTGTCAATGTGTATCACTGTGTGTGTGTCAGTGTGTATCACTGTGTGTGTGTGTGTGTGTGTGTGCCAGTGCGTATCACTGTGTGTGTCAGTGTGTATCACTGTGTGTGTGTGTCAGTGTGTATCACTGTGTGTGTGTGTGTGTGTCAGTGTGTATCACTGTGTGTGTGTGTGTGTGTGTGTCAATGTGTATCACTGTGTGTGTGTGTGTGTGTCAATGTGTATCACTGTGTGTGTGTGTGGGTCAGTGTGTATCACTGTGTGTGTGTGTCAGTGTGTATCACTGCGTGTGTGAGGGACAGTGTCACTGTGTGTGCGTGTGTGTGTGTGTCAGTGTGTATCACTGTGTGTGTGTCAGTGTGTGTCACTGTGTGTGTGCGTCAGTGTGTATCACTGTGTGTGTGTGTGTGTGTGTGTGTCAGTGTATATCACTGTGTGTGTGGGTCAGTGTGTGTCACTGTGTGTGTGTCAGTGTGTATCACTGTGTGTGTGTCAGTGTGTATCACTGTGTGTGTGTGTGTCAGTGTGTATCACTATGTGTGTGGGTCAGTGTGTGTCACTGTGTGTGTGTCAGTGTGTATCACTGTGTGTGTCAGTGTGTATCACTGTGTGTGTGTGTGCCAGTGCGTATCACTGTGTGTGTCAGTGTGTGTCACTGTGTGTGTGTGTCAGTGTGTATCACTGTGTGTGTGTGGGTCAGTGTGTATCACTGTGTGTGTGTGTGTCAGGGTGTATCACTGCGTGTGTGAGGGGCAGTGTCACTGTGTGTGTGTGTGTGTGTGTGTGTCAGTGTGTATCACTGTGTGTGTGTCAGTGTGTGTCACTGTGTGTGTGTGTCAGTGTGTATCACTGTGTGTGTGTGTGTCAGTGTGTATCACTGTGTGTGTGGGTCAGTGTGTGTCACTGTGTGTGTGTCAGTGTGTATCACTGTGTGTGTGTGTCAGTGTGTATCACTGTGTGTGTGTCAGTGTGTATCACTGTGTGTGTATGTGTCAGTTTGTATCACTGTGTGTGTGTGTGTCTCAGTGTGTATCACTGTGTGTGTGTCACTGAGTGTGTGTGTCAGTGTGTATCACTGTGTGTGTGAGTGTGTGTCTCAGTGTGCATCACTGTGTGTGTCAGTGTGCATCACTGTGTGTGTGTATGGTTCAGTGTGTATCACTGAGTGTGTGTGTGTGTCAGTGTGTATCACTGTGTGTGTGTCACTGTGTGTCACTGAGTGTGTGTGTCAGTGTGTATCACTGTGTGTGTGTCACTGTGTGTCACTGATTGTGTGTGTGTCAGTGTGTATCACTGTGTGTGTGTCAGTGTGTATCGCTGTGTGTGTGGGTCAGTGTGTATCACTGTGTGTGTGTGTGTCATTGTGTATCACTGGGCGTGTGTGTGTGTGTCAGTGTGTATCACTGTGTGTGTGTGTGTGTGTCAGTGTGTATCACTGCGTGTGTGTGTGTGTGTGTGTCAGTGTGTATCACTGCGTGTGTGAGCGACAGTGTCACTGTGTGTGTGTGTGTCAGTGTGTATCAATGTGTGTGTGTCACTTTGTGTGTGAGTGTGTGTGTCAGTGTGCATCATTGTGTGTGTGTGTGTGGGTCAGTGCGTATCACTCTGTGTGTGTGTGTGTGTGTGTCAGTGCGTGTCACTGTGTGTGTCAGTGTGTATCACTGTGTGTGTGTGTGTCAGTGTGTATCACTGCATGTGTGAGCGACAGTGTAACTGTGTGTGTGTGTGTGTGTGTGTCAGTGTGTATCAATGTGTGTGTGTAACTTTGTGTGTGAGTGTGTGTGTCAGTGTGCATCACTGTGTGTGTGTGTGGGTCAGTGTGTATCACTGTGTGTGTGTGTGGGGGTCAGTGTGTGTCACTGTGTGTGTCAGTATGTATCACTGTGTGTGTGTGTGTCAGTGTGTATCACTGTGTGTGTCACTGGGTGTGTGTGTGTGTGTCAGTGTGTATCACTGTGTGTGTGTGTGTGTGTGTCAATGTGTATCACTGTGTGTGTGTGTGTGTGTCAATGTGTATCACTGTGTGTGTGTGTGGGTCAGTGTGTATCACTGTGTGTGTGTGTCAGTGTGTATCACTGCGTGTGTGAGGGACAGTGTCACTGTGTGTGCGTGTGTGTGTGTGTCAGTGTGTATCACTGTGTGTGTGTCAGTGTGTGTCACTGTGTGTGTGCGTCAGTGTGTATCACTGTGTGTGTGTGTGTGTGTGTGTGTGTGTGTCAGTGTATATCACTGTGTGTGTGGGTCAGTGTGTGTCACTGCGTGTGTGTCAGTGTGTATCACTGTGTGTGTGTCAGTGTGTATCACTGTGTGTGTGTGTGTCAGTGTGTATCACTATGTGTGTGGGTCAGTGTGTGTCACTGTGTGTGTGTCAGTGTGTATCACTGTGTGTGTCAGTGTGTATCACTGTGTGTGTGTGTGCCAGTGCGTATCACTGTGTGTGTCAGTGTGTGTCACTGTGTGTGTGTGTCAGTGTGTATCACTGTGTGTGTGTGTGGGTCAGTGTGTATCACTGTGTGTGTGTGTGTCAGGGTGTATCACTGCGTGTGTGAGGGGCAGTGTCACTGTGTGTGTGTGTGTGTGTGTGTCAGTGTGTATCACTGTGTGTGTGTCAGTGTGTGTCACTGTGTGTGTGTGTCAGTGTGTATCACTGTGTGTGTGGGTCAGTGTGTGTCACTGTGTGTGTGTCAGTGTGTATCACTGTGTGTGTGTGTCAGTGTGTATCACTGTGTGTGTGTCAGTGTGTATCACTGTGTGTGTATGTGTCAGTTTGTATCACTGTGTGTGTGTGTGTCTCAGTGTGTATCACTGTGTGTGTGTCACTGAGTGTGTGTGTCAGTGTGTATCACTGTGTGTGTGAGTGTGTGTCTCAGTGTGCATCACTGTGTGTGTCAGTGTGCATCACTGTGTGTGTGTATGGTTCAGTGTGTATCACTGAGTGTGTGTGTGTGTCAGTGTGTATCACTGTGTGTGTGTCACTGTGTGTCACTGAGTGTGTGTGTCAGTGTGTATCACTGTGTGTGTGTCACTGTGTGTCACTGAGTGTGTGTGTGTCAGTGTGTATCACTGTGTGTGTGTGTCAGTGTGTATCACTGTGTGTGTGTCAGTGTGCATCACTGTGTGTGTGTGTGGGTCAGTGTGTATCACTGTGTGTGTGTGTGTGGGTCAGTGTGTGTCACTGTGTGTGTCAGTATGTATCACTGTGTGTGTGTGTCAGTATGTATCACTGTGTGTGTGTGTCAGTGTGTATCACTGTGTGTGTGTCAGTGTGTATCACTGTGTGTGTGGGTCAGTGTGTATCACTGTGTGTGTGTGTGTCATTGTGTATCACTGGGCGTGTGTGTGTGTGTCAGTGTGTATCACTGTGTGTGTGTGTGTCAGTGTGTATCACTGCGTGTGTGTGTGTGTGGGTGTCAGTGTGTATCACTGCGTGTGTGAGCGACAGTGTCACTGTGTGTGTGTGTGTCAGTGTGTATCAATGTGTGTGTGTCACTTTGTGTGTGAGTGTGTGTGTCAGTGTGCATCATTGTGTGTGTGGGTCAGTGCGTATCACTCTGTGTGTGTGTGTGTGTGTGTGTGTCAGTGCGTGTCACTGTGTGTGTCAGTGTGTATCACTGTGTGTGTGTGTGTCAGTGTGTATCACTGCGTGTGTGAGCGACAGTGTAACTGTGTGTGTGTGTGTGTGTGTGTGTGTGTGTCAGTGTGTATCAATGTGTGTGTGTAACTTTGTGTGTGAGTGTGTGTGTCAGTGTGCATCACTGTGTGTGTGTGTGGGTCAGTGTGTATCACTGTGTGTGTGTGTGGGGGTCAGTGTGTGTCACTGTGTGTGTCAGTATGTATCACTGTGTGTGTGTGTCAGTGTGTATCACTGTGTGTGTCACTGGGTGTGTGTGTGTGTGTGTGTGTCAGTGTGTATCACTGTGTGTGTGTGTGCGTGTCAGTGTGTATCACTGTGAGTGTGTGTATGTGTCAATGTGTATCACTGTGTGTGTGTGTGTGTCAGTGTGTATCACTGTGTGTGTGTGTGTGTGGGTCAGTGTTTATCACTGTTTGTGTGTGTGTGGGTCAGTGTGTGTCACTGTGTGTGTCAGTATGTATCACTGTGTGTGTGTCAGTGTGTATCACTGTGTGTGTCACTGGATGTGTGTGTGTGTCAGTGTGTATCACTGTGTGTGTGTGTGTGCCAGTGCGTATCACTGTGTGTGTCAGTGTGTATCACTGTGTGTGTGTGTGTGTCAGTGTGTATCACTGTGTGTGTGTGTGTCAGTGTGTATCACTGTGTGTGTGTGTGTGTCAATGTGTATCACTGTGTGTGTGTGTGTCAATGTGTATCACTGTTTGTGTGTGTGGGTCAGTGTGTATCACTGTGTGTGTGTGTCAGCGTGTATCACTGCGTGTGTGAGGGACAGTGTCACTGTGTGTGTGTGTGTGTCAGTGTGTATCACTGTGTGTGTGTCAGTGTGTGTCACTGTGTGTGTGTGTCAGTGTGTATCACTGTGTGTGTGTGTGTGTGTGTGTGGGTTAGTGTGTGTCACTGTGTGTGTGTCAGTGTGTATCACTGTGTGTGTGTCAGTGTGTATCACTGTGTGTGTGTGTGCCAGTGCGTATCACTGTGTGTGTCAGTGTGTGTCACTGTGTGTGTGTGTCAGTGTGTATCACTGTGTGTGTGTGTGTGTGTCAGTGTTTATCACTGTGTGTGTGTGTCAGTGTGTATCACTGCGTGTGTGAGGGACAGTGTCACTGTGTGTGTGTGTGTGTTTGTGTGTCAGTGTGTATCACTGTGTGTGTGTCAGTGTGTGTCACTGTGTGTGTGTGTCAGTGTGTATCACTGTGTGTGTGTGTGTGTGTCAGTGTGTATCACTGCGTGTGTTGGTCAGTGTGTGTCACTGTGTGTGTGTCAGTGTGTATCACTGTGTGTGTGTGTGTGTGTGTGTGTCAGTGTGTATCACTGTGTGTGTGTGTGTCAGTGTGTATCACTATGTGTGTGGGTCAGTGTGTTTCACTGTGTGTGTGTCAGTGTGTATCACTGTGTGTGTGTGTGGGTTAGTGTGTGTCACTGTGTGTGTGTCAGTGTGTATCACTGTGTGTGTGTGTCAGTGTGTATCACTGTGTGTGTGTGTCAGTGTGTATCACTGTGTGTGTGTGTCTCAGTGTGTATCACTGTGTGTGTGTCACTGAGTGTGTGTGTGTCAGTGTGTATCACTGTGTGTGTGAGTGTGTGTGTCAGTGTGCATCACTGTGTGTGTCAGTGTGCATCACTGTGTGTGTGTAAGGTTCAGTGTGTATCACTGAGTGTGTGTGTGTCAGTGTGTATCACTGTGTGTGTGTCACTGTGTGTCACTGACTGTGTGTGTCAGTGTGTATCACTGTGTGTGTGTCACTGTGTGTCACTGAGTGTGTGTGTGTCAGTGTGTATCACTGTGTGTGTGTGTCAGTGTGTATCACTGTGTGTGTGGGTCAGTGTGTATCACTGTGTGTGTGTGTGTCATTGTGTGTCACTGGGCGTGTGTGTGTGTGTCAGTGTGTATCACTGTGTGTGTGTGTGTGTCAGTGTGTTTCACTGCGTGTGTGTGTGTGTGTGTGTGTCAGTGTGTACACTGCGTGTGTGTGTGTGTGTGTGTGTCAGTGTGTATCACTGCGTGTGTGAGCGACAGTGTCACTGTGTGTGTGTGTGTGTCAGTGTGTATCAATGTGTGTGTGTCACTTTGAGTGTGAGTGTGTGTGTCAGTGTGCATCACTGTGTGTGTGTGTGTCTGGGTCAGTGTGTATCACTGTGTGTGTGTGTGTGTGTCAGTGCGTGTCACTGTGTGTGTCAGTGTGTATCACTGTGTGTGTGTGTGTCAGTGTGTATCACTGCGTGTGTGAGCGACAGTGTAACTGTGTGTGTGTGTGTGTGTCAGTGTGTATCAATGTGGGTCTTTAACTTTGTGTGTGAGTGTGTGTGTCAGTGTGCATCACTGTGTGTGTGTGTGTGGGTCAGTGTGTATCACTCTGTGTGTGTGTGTGGGTCAGTGTGTGTCACTGTGTGTGTCAGTGTGTATCACTGTGTGTGTCACTGGGTGTGTGTGTGTGTGTCAGTGTGTATCACTGTCTGTGTGTGTGTGTGTGTCAGTGAGTATCACTGTGTGTGTGTGTGTATGTGTCAATGTGTATCACTGTGTGTGTGAGAATGTGTATCACTGTGTGTGTGTCAGTGTGTATCACTGTGTGTGTGTGTGTGTGTGCCAGTGCGTATCACTGTGTGTGTCAGTGTGTATCACTGTGTGTGTGTGTCAGTGTGTATCACTGTGTGTGTGTGTGTGTGTGTCAGTGTGTATCACTGTGTGTGTGTGTGTGTGTCAATGTGTATCACTGTGTGTGTGTGTGTGTGTCAATGTGTATCACTGTGTGTGTGTGTGTGGGTCAGTGTGTATCACTGTGTGTGTGTGTCAGTGTGTATCACTGCGTGTGTGAGGGACAGTGTCACTGTGTGTGCGTGTGTGTGTCAGTGTGTATCACTGTGTGTGTGTCAGTGTGTGTCACTGTGTGTGTGCGTCAGTGTGTATCACTGTGTGTGTGTGTGTGTGTGTGTGTGTGTGTGTGTGTATCACTGTGTGTGTGGGTCAGTGTGTGTCACTGTGTGTGTGTCAGTGTGTATCACTGTGTGTGTGTCAGTGTGTATCACTGTGTGTGTGTGTGTCAGTGTGTATCACTATGTGTGTGGGTCAGTGTGTGTCACTGTGTGTGTGTCAGTGTGTATCACTGTGTGTGTCAGTGTGTATCACTGTGTGTGTGTGTGCCAGTGCGTATCACTGTGTGTGTCAGTGTGTGTCACTGTGTGTGTGTGTCAGTGTGTATCACTGTGTGTGTGTGTGGGTCAGTGTGTATCACTGTGCGTGTGTGTGTCAGGGTGTATCACTGCGTGTGTGAGGGACAGTGTCACTGTGTGTGTGTGTGTGTGTGTGTGTGTGTGTGTGTCCGTGTGTATCACTGTGTGTGTGTCAGTGTGTGTCACTGTGTGTGTGTGTCAGTGTGTATCACTGTGTGTGTGTGTGTGTGTGTGTCAGTGTGTATCACTGTGTGTGTGGGTCAGTGTGTGTCACTGTGTGTGTGTCAGTGTGTATCACTGTGTGTGTGTGTCAGTGTGTATCACTGTGTGTGTGTCAGTGTGTATCACTGTGTGTGTATGTGTCAGTGTGTATCACTGTGTGTGTGTCACTGAGTGTGTGTGTCAGTGTGTATCACTGTGTGTGTGAGTGTGTGTCTCAGTGTGCATCACTGTGTGTGTCAGTGTGCATCA
This sequence comes from Mustelus asterias, assembly GCF_964213995.1. NCBI lineage: Eukaryota > Metazoa > Chordata > Chondrichthyes > Carcharhiniformes > Triakidae > Mustelus > Mustelus asterias. The sequence continues at coordinate 115,334 of NW_027590936.1, forward strand.
CTGTGTGTGTATGGTTCAGTGTGTATCACTGAGTGTGTGTGTGTGTCAGTGTGTATCACTGTGTGTGTGTCACTGTGTGTCACTGAGTGTGTGTGTCAGTGTGTATCACTGTGTGTGTGTCACTGTGTGTCACTGAGTGTGTGTGTGTCAGTGTGTATCACTGTGTGTGTGTGTCAGTGTGTATCACTGTGTGTGTGGGTCAGTGTGTATCACTGTGTGTGTGTGTGTCATTGTGTATCACTGGGCGTGTGTGTGTGTGTCAGTGTGTATCACAGTGTGTGTGTGTGTGTGTGTGTGTCAGTGTGTATCACTGTGTGTGTGTGTGTGTGTGGGTGTCAGTGTGTATCACTGCGTGTGTGAGCGACAGTGTCACTGTGTGTGTGTGTGTCAGTGTGTATCAATGTGTGTGTCTCACTTTGTGTGTGAGTGTGTGTGTGTCAGTGTGCATCATTGTGTGTGTGTGTGTGTGGGTCAGTGCGTATCACTGTGTGTGTGTGTGTGTGTCAGTGCGTGTCACTGTGTGTGTCAGTGTGTATCACTGTGTGTGTGTGTGTCAGTGTGTATCACTGCGTGTGTGAGCGACAGTGTAACTGTGTGTGTGTGTGTGTGTGTGTCAGTGTGTATCAATGTGTGTGTGTAACTTTGTGTGTGAGTGTGTGTGTCAGTGTGCATCACTGTGTGTGTGTGTGGGTCAGTGTGTATCACTGTGTGTGTGTGTGGGGGTCAGTGTGTGTCACTGTGTGTGTCAGTATGTATCACTGTTTGTGTGTGTCAGTGTGTATCACTGTGTGTGTCACTGGGTGTGTGTGTGTGTGTGTGTCAGTGTGTATCACTGTGTGTGTGTGTGTGTGTCAGTGTGTATCACTGTGTGTGTGTGTATGTGTCAATGTGTATCACTGTGTGTGTGTGTGTCAGTGTGTATCACTGTGTGTGTGTGTGTGGGTCAGTGTGTATCACTGTGTGTGTCAGTATGTATCACTGTGTGTGTGTCAGTTGGTATCACTGTGTGTGTCACTGGGTGTGTGTGTGTGTGTCAGTGTGTATCACTGTGTGTGTGTGTGCCAGTGCGTATCACTGTGTGTGTCAGTGTGTATCACTGTGTGTGTGTGTGTCAGTGTGTATCACTGTGTGTGTGTGTGTGTGTCAGTGTGTATCACTGTGTGTGTGTCTGTGTCAATGTGTATCACTGTGTGTGTGTGTGTCAATGTGTATCACTGTGTGTGTGTGTGGGTCAGTGTGTATCACTGTGTGTGTGTGTCAGCGTGTATCACTGAGTGTGTGAGGGACAGTGTCACTGTGTGTGTGTGTGTGTGTGTCAGTGTGTATCACTGTGTGTGTGTCAGTGTGTGTCACTGTGTGTGTGTGTCAGTGTGTATCACTGTGTGTGTGTGTGTGTGTGTGTCAGTGTGTATCATTGTGTGTGTGGGTCAGTGTGTGTCACTGTGTGTGTGTCCGTGTGTATCACTGTGTGTGTGTGTGAGTGTGTATCACTGTGTTTGTGTGTGTCAGTGTGTATCACTATGTGTGTGGGTCAGTGTGTGTCACTGTGTGTGTGTCAGTGTGTATCACTGTATGTGTGTCAGTGTGTATCACTGTGTGTGTGTGTGCCAGTGCGTATCACTGTGTGTGTCAGTGTGTGTCACTGTGTGTGTGTGTCAGTGTGTATCACTGTGTGTGTGTGTGGGTCAGTGTGTATCACTGTGTGTGTGTGTGACAGGGTGTATCACTGCGTGTGTGAGGGACATTGTCACTGTGTGTGTGTGTGTCAGTGTGTATCACTGTGTGTGTGTCAGTGTGTGTCACTGTGTGTGTGTGTCAGTGTGTATCACTGTGTGTGTGGGTCAGTGTGTGTCACTGTGTGTGTGTCAGTGTGTATCACTGTGTGTGTGTGTGTCAGTGTGTATCACTATGTGTGTGGGTCAGTGTGTTTCACTGTGTGTGTGTCAGTGTGTGTCACTTTGTGTGTGTGTGTCAGTGTGTATCACTGTGTGTGTGTGTGTCAGCGTGTATCACTGTGTGTGTGTCAGTGTGTGTCACTGTGTGTGTGTCAGTGTGTATCACTGTGTGTGTGGATCAGTGTGTATCACTGTGTCTATGTGGGTTAGTGTGTATCACTGTGTGCGTGTCAACGTGTGTGTGTGGGTCAGTTTGTGTCACGGTGTTTCTGTGGGTCAGTGTGCATCACTGTGTGTGTGTGTGGGTGTGTTTAGGTGTGCAACAGTGTGTGTGTGTTGTTCAGTGTGTATCACTGTGTGAGTGTGTGTCAGTGTGTATCACTGTGTGTGTGTGGGTCAGTGTGTATCACTGTGTGTGTGTGGGTCAGTGTGTATCACTGTGTGTGTGTGTGTTGTTCAGTCTGTATCACTGTGTGTGTGTGGGTCAGTGTGTATCACTATGTGTGTGTGTGTGTGTGTGTCAGTGTGTATCACTGCGTGTGTGTGTGTGTGGGTGTCAGTGTGTATCACTGCGTGTGTGAGCGACAGTGTCACTGTGTGTGTGTGTGTCAGTGTGTATCAATGTGTGTGTGTCACTTTGTGTGTGAGTGTGTGTGTCAGTGTGCATCATTGTGTGTGTGTGTGTGGGTCAGTGCGTATCACTCTGTGTGTGTGTGTGTGTGTGTGTCAGTGCGTGTCACTGTGTGTGTCAGTGTGTATCACTGTGTGTGTGTGTGTCAGTGTGTATCACTGCGTGTGTGAGCGACAGTGTAACTGTGTGTGTGTGTGTGTGTGTGTCAGTGTGTATCAATGTGTGTGTGTAACTTTGTGTGTGAGTGTGTGTGTCAGTGTGCATCACTGTGTGTGTGTGTGGGTCAGTGTGTATCACTGTGTGTGTGTGGGGGGGTCAGTGTGTGTCACTGTGTGTGTCAGTATGTATCACTGTGTGTGTGTGTCAGTGCGTATCGCTGTGTGTGTCACTGGGTGTGTGTGTGTGTGTGTGTCAGTGTGTATCACTGTGTGTGTGTGTGCGTGTCAGTGTGTATCACTGTGTGTGTGTGTATGTGTCAATGTGTATCACTGTGTGTGTGTGTGTGTCAGTGTGTATCACTGTGTGTGTGTGTGTGGGTCAGTGTGTATCACTGTTTGTGTGTGTGTGGGTCAGTGTGTGTCACTGTGTGTGTCAGTATGTATCACTGTGTGTGTGTCAGTGTGTATCACTGTGTGTGTCACTGGATGTGTGTGTGTGTCAGTGTGTATCACTGTGTGTGTGTGTGCCAGTGCGTATCACTGTGTGTGTCAGTGTGTATCACTGTGTGTGTGTGTGTGTCAGTGTGTATCACTGTGTGTGTGTGTGTGTCAGTGTGTATCACTGTGTGTGTGTGTGTGTCAATGTGTATCACTGTGTGTGTGTGTGTCAATGTGTATCACTGTTTGTGTGTGTGGGTCAGTGTGTATCACTGTGTGTGTGTGTCAGCGTGTATCACTGCGTGTGTGAGGGACAGTGTCACTGTGTGTGTGTGTGTGTCAGTGTGTATCACTGTGTGTGTGTCAGTGTGTGTCACTGTGTGTGTGTGTCAGTGTGTATCACTGTGTGTGTGTGTGTGTGTGTGTGGGTTAGTGTGTGTCACTGTGTGTGTGTCAGTGTGTATCACTGTGTGTGTGTCAGTGTGTATCACTGTGTGTGTGTGTGCCAGTGCGTATCACTGTGTGTGTCAGTGTGTGTCACTGTGTGTGTGTGTCAGTGTGTATCACTGTGTGTGTGTGTGTGTGTCAGTGTTTATCACTGTGTGTGTGTGTCAGTGTGTATCACTGCGTGTGTGAGGGACAGTGTCACTGTGTGTGTGTGTGTGTTTGTGTGTCAGTGTGTATCACTGTGTGTGTGTCAGTGTGTGTCACTGTGTGTGTGTGTCAGTGTGTATCACTGTGTGTGTGTGTGTGTGTCAGTGTGTATCACTGCGTGTGTTGGTCAGTGTGTGTCACTGTGTGTGTGTCAGTGTGTATCACTGTGTGTGTGTGTGTGTGTGTGTGTCAGTGTGTATCACTGTGTGTGTGTGTGTCAGTGTGTATCACTATGTGTGTGGGTCAGTGTGTTTCACTGTGTGTGTGTCAGTGTGTATCACTGTGTGTGTGTGTGTGTGGGTTAGTGTGTGTCACTGTGTGTGTGTCAGTGTGTATCACTGTGTGTGTGTGTCAGTGTGTATCACTGTGTGTGTGTGTCAGTGTGTATCACTGTGTGTGTGTGTCTCAGTGTGTATCACTGTGTGTGTGTCACTGAGTGTGTGTGTGTCAGTGTGTATCACTGTGTGTGTGAGTGTGTGTGTCAGTGTGCATCACTGTGTGTGTCAGTGTGCATCACTGTGTGTGTGTAAGGTTCAGTGTGTATCACTGAGTGTGTGTGTGTCAGTGTGTATCACTGTGTGTGTGTCACTGTGTGTCACTGACTGTGTGTGTCAGTGTGTATCACTGTGTGTGTGTCACTGTGTGTCACTGAGTGTGTGTGTGTCAGTGTGTATCACTGTGTGTGTGGGTCAGTGTGTATCACTGTGTGTGTGTGTGTCATTGTGTGTCACTGGGCGTGTGTGTGTGTGTCAGTGTGTATCACTGTGTGTGTGTGTGTGTCAGTGTGTTTCACTGCGTGTGTGTGTGTGTGTCAGTGTGTACACTGCGTGTGTGTGTGTGTGTCAGTGTGTATCACTGCGTGTGTGAGCGACAGTGTCACTGTGTGTGTGTGTGTGTGTCAGTGTGTATCAATGTGTGTGTGTCACTTTGAGTGTGAGTGTGTGTGTCAGTGTGCATCACTGTGTGTGTGTGTGTCTGAGTCAGTGTGTATCACTGTGTGTGTGTGTGTGTGTGTGTCAGTGCGTGTCACTGTGTGTGTCAGTGTGTATCACTGTGTGTGTGTGTGTCAGTGTGTATCACTGCGTGTGTGAGCGACAGTGTAACTGTGTGTGTGTGTGTGTCAGTGTGTATCAATGTGTGTCTTTAACTTTGTGTGTGAGTGTGTGTGTCAGTGTGCATCACTGTGTGTGTGTGTGTGGGTCAGTGTGTATCACTCTGTGTGTGTGTGTGGGTCAGTGTGTGTCACTGTGTGTGTCAGTGTGTATCACTGTGTGTGTCACTGGGTGTGTGTGTGTGTGTCAGTGTGTATCACTGTCTGTGTGTGTGTGTGTGTCAGTGAGTATCACTGTGTGTGTGTGTGTATGTGTCAATGTGTATCACTGTGTGTGTGAGAATGTGTATCACTGTGTGTGTGTCAGTGTGTATCACTGTGTGTGTGTGTGTGTGCCAGTGCGTATCACTGTGTGTGTCAGTGTGTATCACTGTGTGTGTGTGTCAGTGTGTATCACTGTGTGTGTGTGTGTGTGTCAGTGTGTATCACTGTGTGTGTGTGTGTGTGTCAATGTGTATCACTGTGTGTGTGTGTGTGTGTCAATGTGTATCACTGTGTGTGTGTGTGGGTCAGTGTGTATCACTGTGTGTGTGTGTCAGTGTGTATCACTGCGTGTGTGAGGGACAGTGTCACTGTGTGTGCGTGTGTGTGTGTGTCAGTGTGTATCACTGTGTGTGTGTCAGTGTGTGTCACTGTGTGTGTGTGCGTCAGTGTGTATCACTGTGTGTGTGTGTGTGTGTGTGTATCACTGTGTGTGTGGGTCAGTGTGTGTCACTGTGTGTGTGTCAGTGTGTATCACTGTGTGTGTGTCAGTGTGTATCACTGTGTGTGTGTGTGTCAGTGTGTATCACTATGTGTGTGGGTCAGTGTGTGTCACTGTGTGTGTGTCAGTGTGTATCACTGTGTGTGTCAGTGTGTATCACTGTGTGTGTGTGTGGGTCAGTGTGTATCACTGTGCGTGTGTGTGTCAGTGTGTGTCACTGTGTGTGTGTGTCAGTGTGTATCACTGTGTGTGTGTGTGGGTCAGTGTGTATCACTGTGCGTGTGTGTGTCAGGGTGTATCACTGCGTGTGTGAGGGACAGTGTCACTGTGTGTGTGTGTGTGTGTGTGTCAGTGTGTATCACTGTGTGTGTGTCAGTGTGTGTCACTGTGTTTGTGTGTCAGTGTGTATCACTGTGTGTGTGTGTGTGTCAGTGTGTATCACTGTGTGTGTGGGTCAGTGTGTGTCACTGTGTGTGTGTCAGTGTGTATCACTGTGTGTGTGTGTCAGTGTGTATCACTGTGTGTGTGTCAGTGTGTATCACTGTGTGTGTATGTGTCAGTGTGTATCACTGTGTGTGTGTGTGTCTCAGTGTGTATCACTGTGTGTGTGTCACTGAGTGTGTGTGTCAGTGTGTATCACTGTGTGTGTGAGTGTGTGTCTCAGTGTGCATCACTGTGTGTGTCAGTGTGCATCACTGTGTGTGTGTATGGTTCAGTGTGTATCACTGAGTGTGTGTGTGTGTCAGTGTGTATCACTGTGTGTGTGTCACTGTGTGTCACTGAGTGTGTGTGTCAGTGTGTATCACTGTGTGTGTGTCACTGTGTGTCACTGAGTGTGTGTGTGTCAGTGTGTATCACTGTGTGTGTGTGTCAGTGTGTATCACTGTGTGTGTGGGTCAGTGTGTATCACTGTGTGTGTGTGTGTCATTGTGTATCACTGGGCGTGTGTGTGTGTGTCAGTGTGTATCACTGTGTGTGTGTGTGTGTGTGTGTGTCAGTGTGTATCACTGTGTGTGTGTGTGTGTGGGTGTCAGTGTGTATCACTGCGTGTGTGAGCGACAGTGTCACTGTGTGTGTGTGTGTCAGTGTGTATCAATGTGTGTGTGTCACTTTGTGTGTGAGTGTGTGTGTCAGTGTGCATCATTGTGTGTGTGTGTGTGGGTCAGTGCGTATCACTCTGTGTGTGTATGTGTGTCAGTGCGTGTCACTGTGTGTGTCAGTGTGTATCACTGTGTGTGTGTCAGTGTGTATCACTGCGTGTGTGAGCGACAGTGTAACTGCGTGTGTGTGTGTGTGTGTGTGTCAGTGTGTATCAATGTGTGTGTGTAACTTTGTGTGTGAGTGTGTGTGTGTCAGTGTGCATCACTGTGTGTGTGTGTGGGTCAGTGTGTATCACTGTGTGTGTGTGTGGGGGTCAGTGTGTGTCACTGTGTGTGTCAGTATGTATCACTGTGTGTGTGTGTCAGTGTGTATCACTGTGTGTGTCACTGGGTGTGTGTGTGTGTGTGTGTCAGTCTGTATCACTGTGTGTGTGTGTGTGTGTGTGTGTCAGTGTGTATCACTGTGTGTGTGTGTATGTGTCAATGTGTATCACTGTGTGTGTGTGTGTCAGTGTGTATCACTGTGTGTGTGTGTGTGGGTCAGTGTGTATCACTGTTTGTGTGTGTGTGGGTCAGTGTGTATCACTGTGTGTGTCAGTATGTATCACTGTGTGTGTGTCAGTTGGTATCACTGTGTGTGTCACTGGGTGTGTGTGTGTGTCAGTGTGTATCACTGTGTGTGTGTGTGCCAGTGCGTATCACTGTGTGTGTCAGTGTGTATCACTGTGTGTGTGTGTGTCAGTGTGTATCACTGTGTGTGTGTGTGTGTGTCAGTGTGTATCACTGTGTGTGTGTGTGTCAATGTGTATCACTGTGTGTGTGTGTGTCAATGTGTATCACTGTGTGTGTGTGTGGGTCAGTGTGTATCACTGTGTGTGTGTGTCAGCGTGTATCACTGAGTGTGTGAGGGACAGTGTCACTGTGTGTGTGTGTGTGTGTGTCAGTGTGTATCACTGTGTGTGTGTCAGTGTGTGTCACTGTGTGTGTGTGTCAGTGTGTATCACTGTGTGTGTGTGTGTGTGTGTGTGTGTCAGTGTGTATCATTGTGTGTGTGGGTCAGTGTGTGTCACTGTGTGTGTGTCAGTGTGTATCACTGTGTGTGTGTGTGAGTGTGTATCACTGTGTTTGTGTGTGTCAGTGTGTATCACTATGTGTGTGGGTCAGTGTGTGTCACTGTGTGTGTGTCAGTGTGTATCACTGTATGTGTGTCAGTGTGTATCACTGTGTGTGTGTGTGCCAGTGCGTATCACTGTGTGTGTCAGTGTGTGTCACTGTGTGTGTGTGTCAGTGTGTATCACTGTGTGTGTGTGTGGGTCAGTGTGTATCACTGTGTGTGTGTGTGACAGGGTGTATCACTGCGTGTGTGAGGGACATTGGCACTGTGTGTGTGTGTGTGTGTGTCAGTGTGTATCACTGTGTGTGTGTCAGTGTGTGTCACTGTGTGTGTGTGTCAGTGTGTATCACTGTGTGTGTGGGTCAGTGTGTGTCACTGTGTGTGTGTCAGTGTGTATCACTGTGTGTGTGTGTGTCAGTGTGTATCACTATGTGTGTGGGTCAGTGTGTTTCACTGTGTGTGTGTCAGTGTGTGTCACTTTGTGTGTGTGTGTCAGTGTGTATCACTGTGTGTGTGTGTGTCAGCGTGTATCACTGTGTGTGTGTCAGTGTGTGTCACTGTGTGTGTGTCAGTGTGTATCACTGTGTGTGTGGATCAGTGTGTATCACTGTGTCTATGTGGGTTAGTGTGTATCACTGTGTGCGTGTCAACGTGTGTGTGTGGGTCAGTTTGTGTCACGGTGTTTCTGTGGGTCAGTGTGCATCACTGTGTGTGTGTGTGGGTGTGTTTAGGTGTGCAACAGTGTGTGTGTGTTGTTCAGTGTGTATCACTGTGTGAGTGTGTGTCAGTGTGTATCACTGTGTGTGTGGGTCAGTGTGTATCACTGTGTGTGTGTGGGTCAGTGTGTATCACTGTGTGTGTGTGTGTTGTTCAGTCTGTATCACTGTGTGTGTGTGGGTCAGTGTGTATCACTATGTGTGTGTGTGTGTGTGTGGATCATTGTGTATCACTGTGTGTCAGTGTGTATCACTGTGTGTGTGTGTCAGTGTGCATCACTGTGTGTGTGTGTGTGTCAGTGTGTATCACTGTGTGTGTGTCAGTGTGTATCACTGTGTGTGTGTGTGTGTGTGGGTCAGTGTGTATCACTGTGTGTGTGTGTGTTGTTCAGTCTGTATCACTGTGTGTGTGGGTCAGTGTGCTTCACTGTGTGTGTGTGTCAGTGTGTATCACTGTGTTTGTGTGGGTCAGTGTTGCATCACTGTTTGCGTGTGTGTGTGTGTAGCTGTGTATCAGTGTGTGTTTGTGTGTGTCAGTGTGTATCACTGTGTGTATCACTGTGTGTGTGTCACTGAGGGTGTGTGTGTCAGTGTGTATCACTGTGTGTGTGTGTCAGTGTGTATCACTGTGTGTGTGAGTGTGTGTGTCAGTGTGCATCACTGTGTGTGTGTATGGTTCAGTGTGTATCACTGAGTGTGTGTGGGTCAGTGTGTAACACTGTGTGTCAGTGTGTATCACTGTGTGTGCGTCAGTGTGTATCACTGTGTGTGTGTCACTATGTGTCACTGAGTGTGTGTGTCAGTGTGTATCACTGTGTGTGTGTGTCAGTGTGTTTCACTGTGTGTGTGTGTGTCAGTGTGTATCACTGTCTGTGTGTCACTGTCTGTGTGTGTGTCAGTGTGTATCACTGGGCGCGTGTGTGTCAGTGTGTATCACTGTGTGTGTGTCTGTGTCAGTGCGTGTCACTGTGTGTGTCAGTGTGTATCACTGTGTGTGTGTGTGTCAGTGTGTATCACTGCGTGTGTGAGCGACAGTGTCACTGTGTGTGTGTTTATCAGTGTGTATCAATGTGTGTGTGTCACTTTGTGTGTGAGTGTGTGTGTCAGTGTGCATCACTGTGTGTGTGTGTGGGTCAGTGTGTATCACTGTGTGTGTGTGTGTCAGTGCGTGTCACTGTGTCAGTGTGTATCAATGTGTGTGTGTGTGTCAGTGTGTATCACTGCGTGTGTGAGAGACAGTGTCACTGTGTGTGTGTGTGTCAGTGTGTATCAATGTGTGTGTGTCACTTTGTGTGTGTGTGTGTGTCAGTGTGCATCACTGTGTGTGTGTGTGTGGTTCAGTGTGTATCACTGTGTGTGTGTGGGTCAGTGTGTGTCACTGTGTGTGTCAGTATGTATCACTGTGTGTGTGTCAGTGTGTATCACTGTGTGTGTCACTGCGTGTGTGTGTGTGTGTGTCAGTGTGTATCACTGTGTGTGTGTGTGTTTCAATGTGCATCACTGTGTGTGTGTGTATGTGTCAATGTGTATCACTGTGTGTGTGTCAATGTGTATCACTGTGTGTGTGTCAGTGTGTATCACTGTGTGTGTGTGAGTGTGCCAGTGCGTATTACTGTGTGTGTCAGTGTGTATCATTGTGTGTGTGTCAGTGTGTATCACTGTGTGTGTGTGTGTGTCAGTGTGCATCACTGTGTGTGTGTGTATGTGTCAATGTGTATCAATGTGTGTGTGTCAGTGTGTATCACTGTGTGTGTGTGTATGTGTCAATGTGTATCACTGTGTGTGTGTCAATGTGTATCACTGTGTGTGTGTCAGTGTGTATCACTGTGTGTGTGTGTGTGCCAGTGCGTATCACTGTGTGTGTCAGTGTGTATCACTGTGTGTGTGTTTCAGTGTCTATCACTGTGTGTGTGTCAGTGTGTATCACTGTGTGTGTGTGTGTGGGTCAGTGTGTATCACTGTGTGTGTGTGTGTCAGTGTGTATCACTGCGTGTGTGAGGGACAGTGTCACTGTGTGTGTGTGTGTGTGTGTCAGTGTGTATCACTGTGTGTGTGTCAGTGTGTGTCACTGTGTGTGTGTGTCAGTGTGTATCACTGTGTGTGTGTGTCAGTGTGTGTGTGCCTGTGTAACAGGCTGGAGAAGTGGCTGAATGGGGCCTCCTCCTGTTCCTGTGTAACAGGCTGGAGAAGGGGCTGAATGGCCTCCTCCTGTTCCTGTGTAACAGACTGGGGAAGGGGCTGAATAGCCTCCTCCTGTTCCTGTGTAACAGGCTGGAGAAGGGGCTGAATGGCCTCCTCCTGTTCCTGTGTAACAGGCTGGAGAAGGGGCTGAATGGCCTCCTCCTGTTCCTGTGTAACAGGCTGGAGAAGGGGATGAACATAGAACATAGAACATTACAGCGCAGTACAGGCCCTTCGACCCTCAATGTTGCGCCGACCAGTGGTACCAATCTAAAGCCCCTCTAATCTACACTATTCCAATATCATCCATATGTTTATCCAATAACCATTTGAATGCTCTCAACGTTGACGAGTCCACTACTGCTGCAGGCAGGGCATTCCACGCCCTTACTACTCTCTGAGTAAAGAACCTACCTCTAACATCTGTCCTATATCTCTCACCCCTCAATTTAAAGCTCTGTCCCCTCGTGTTAGCCATCACCATCCAAGGAAAAAGGCTCTCACTATCCACCCTATCTAATCCTCTGATCATCTTGTATGCCTGTATTAAGTCACCTCTTAACCTTCTTCTCTCTGACGAAAACAGCCTCAAGTCCCTCAGCCTTTCCTCATAAGACCTTCCCACCATACCAGGCAACATCCCAGTAAATCTCCTCTGCACCCTTTCCAACGCTTCCACGTCTTTCTTATAATGCTGGGGGGAGAGGGGTTTCTGAATGATAGTGTGAGGGAGCTGGATTAACATCAGTACAGATACAGTCAGGAACACAGGGTGCTGGGGGAGAGGGGTTACTGAGTGACAGTGTGAGGGAGCTGGATTAACATCAGAACAGATACAGTCAGTAACACAGGGTGGGGGGGGAGAGGGGTTACTGAGTGACAGTGTGAGGGAGCTGGATTAACATCAGTACAGATACAGTCAGGAACACAGGGTGCTGGGGGAGAGGGGTTACTGAGTGACAGTGTGAGGGAGCTGGATTAACATCAGAACAGATACAGTCAGTAACACAGGGTGCTGGGGGGAGAGGGGTTACTGAGTGACAGTGTGAGGGAGCTGGATTAACATCAGTACAGATACAGTCAGTAACACAGGGTGCTGGGGGGAGAGGGGTTACTGAGTGACAGTGTGAGGGAGCTGGATTAATATCAGGAGAGACACAGTCAGTAACACAGGGTGCTGGGGGAGAGGGGTTACTGACTGACAGTGTGAGGGAACTGGATTAACATGAGAACATAGAACATAGAACAGTACAGCACAGAACAGGCCCTTCGGCCCACGATGTTTTGCCGAGCTTTATCTGAAACCAAGATCAAGCTATCCCACTCCCTATCATCCTGGTGTGCTTCATGTGCCTATCCAATAACCGCTTAAATATTCCTAAAGTGTCTGACTCCACTATCACTGCAGGCAGTCCATTCCACATCTCAACCACTCTCTGCATAAAGAACCTACCTCTGATATCCTTCCTGTATCTCACACCATGAACCCTATAGTTATGCCCCCTTGTAATAGCTCCATCCACCCGAGGAAATAGTCTTTGAACGTTCACTCTATCTATCCCATTCATCATTTTATAAACCTCTATTATGTCTCCCCTCAGCCTCCTCCGCTCCAGAGAGAACAGCCCTAGCTCCCTCAACCTTTCCTCATAAGACCTACCCTCCAAACCAGGCAGCATCCTGGTAAATCTCCTCTGCACTCTTTCCAGCGCTTCCACATCCTTCTTATAGTGAGGTGACCAGAACTGCACACAATATTCCAAATGTGGTCTCACCAAGGTCCTGTACAGTTGCAGCATAACCCCACGGCTCTTAAACTCCAACCCCCTGTTAATAAAAGCTAACACACTATAGGCCTTCTTCACAGCTCTATCCACTTGAGTGGCAACCTTTAGAGATCTGTGGATATGGACCCCAAGATCTCTCTGTTCCTCCACAGTCTTCAGAACCCTACCTTTGACCCTGTAATCCACATTTAAATTAGTCCTACCAAAATGAATCACCTCACATTTATCAGGGTTAAACTCCATTTGCCATTTTTCAGCCCAGCTTTGCATCCTATCTATGTCTCTTTGCAGCCTACAACAGCCCTCCACCTCATCCACTACTCCACCAATCTTGGTGTCATCAGCAATTTTACTGATCCACCCTTCAGCCCCCTCCTCTAGGTCATTAATAAAAATCACAAAGAGCAGAGGACCAAGCACTGATCCCTGCGGCACTCCGCTAGCAACCTGCCTCCAATCCGAAAATTTTCCATCCACCACCACCCTCTGTCTTCAATCAGACAGCCAGTTACCTATCCAATCGGCCAACTTTCCCTCTATCCCACACCTCCTCAGTTTCATCATAAGCCGACCATGGGGGACCTTATCAAACGCCTGACTAAAATCCATGTATATGACATCAACTGCCCTACCTTCATCAACACACTTAGTTACCTCCTCAAAAAATTCGATCAAATTTGTGAGGCACGACTTGCCCTTCACGAATCCGTGCTGACTATCCCGGATTAGTCCGCATCTTTCTAAATGGTCGTAAATCCCATCTCTAAGGACCTTTTCCATCAATTTATCAACCACCGAAGTAAGACTAACCGGTCTATAATTACCAGGGTCATTTCTATTCCCTTTCTTAAACAGAGGAACAACATTCGCCATTCTCCAGTCCTCTGGCACCATCCCCGTGGACAGCGAGGACCCAAAGATCAAAGCCAAAGGCTCTGCAATCTCATCCCTTGCCTCCCAAAGAATCCTAGGATACATTTCATCAGGCCCAGGGGACTTATCGACCTTCAGTTTATTCAAAACTGCCAGGACATCCTCCCTCCGAACATCTATTTCCTCCAGCCTATTAGCCTGTAACACCTTCTCTTCCTCAAAAACATGGCCCCTCTCCTTGCTGAACACTGAAGAAAAGTATTCATTCATCACCTCGCCTATCTCGACTGACACCATACACAAGTTCCCACTACTGTCCTTGACCGGCCCGACCTCACCCTGGTCATTCTTTTATTCCTCACATAAGAGTAAAAAGCCTTGGGGTTTTCCTTGATCCGACCCACCAAGGACTTCTCGTGTCCCCTCCTAGCTCTCCTAAGCCCCTTTTTCAGCTCATTCCTTGCTATCTTGTAACCCTCAATCGAGCCATCTGAACCTTGTTTCCTCATCCCTACATAAGCTTCCCTCTTCCTTTTCACAAGACATTCCACCTCTTTTGTGAACCATGGTTCCCTCACTCGGCCATTTCCTCCCTGCCTGACAGCGACATACCTATCAAGGACATCCAGTATATGTTCCTTGAAAAAGTTCCACTTTTCATTAGTTCCTTTCTCTGACAGTTTCTGTTCCCAATTTATGCCCCCTAATTCTTGCCTAATCGCATCATAATTACCTCTCCCCCAATTGTAAACCTTGCCCTGCCGTACGGCCCTATCCGTCTCCATTGCAATAACAAAAGACACCGAATTGTGGTCATTATCTCCAAAGTGCTCTCCCACAACCAAATCTAACACTTGGCCCGGTTCATTTCCCAGTACCAAATCCAATGTGGCCTCACCTCTTGTCGGCCTATCCACATATTGTGTCAGGAAACCCTCCTGCACACACTGCACAAAAACTGCCCCATCCGAACTATTTGACCTACAAAGGTTCCAATCAAGATTTGGAAAGTTAAAGTCCCCCATGACAACTACCTTGTGACCCCCACACCTATCCATAATCTGCTTAGCAATTTCTTCCGCCACATCTCTATTACTATTTGGGGGCCTATAGTAAACTCCTAACAATGTGACCGCTCCTTTCCTATTTCTAACCTCAGCCCATATTACCTCAGTGTGCAGATCCCCCTCGAAGTGCCTTTCCGCAGCCCTTAAACTATTAGTACAGATACAGTAGCAACACAGGGTGCTGGGGGAGAGAGGTTACTGAGTGACAGTGTGAGGGAGCTGGATTAACATCAGTACAGATACAGTCAGTAACACAGTGTGCTGGGGGAGAGGGGTTACTGAGTGACAGTGTGAGGGAGCTGGATTAACATCAGTACAGATACAGTAGTAACACAGGGTGCTGGGGGAGAGGTTACTGAGTGACAGTGTGAGGGAGCTGGATTAACATCAGTACAGACACAGTCAGTAACACAGGGTGCTGGGGGAGAGAGGTTACTGAGTGACAGTGTGAGGGAGCTGGATTAACATCAGGAGTGATGCAGTCAGTAACACAGTGTGCTGGGGGAGAGAGGTTACTGAGTGAGAGTGTGAGGGAGCTAGATTAACATCAGTACAGATACAGTCAGTAACACAGGGTGCTGGGGGAGAGGAGTTACTGAGTGACAGTGTGAGGGAGCTGGATTAACATCAGTACAGATACAGTCAGTAACACAGGGTGCTGGGGGAGAGAGGTTACTGAGTGACAGTGTGAGGGAGCTGGATTAACATCAGTACAGACACAGTCAGTAACACAGGGTGCTGGGGGAGAGAGGTTACTGAGTGAGAGTGTGAGGGAGCTAGATTAACATCAGTACAGATACAGTCAGTAACACATGGTGCTGGGGGAGAGGGGTTACAGAGTGACAGTCTGAGGGTGCTGGATTAACATCAGTACAGATACAGTCAGTAACACAGGGTGCTGGGTGGAGAGGGGTTCCTGAGTGACAGTGTGAGGGAGCTGGATTAACATCAGTAGAGATACAGTCAGTAACACAGGGAGCTGGGGGAGAGGTGTTACTGAGTGTCAGGAGAGGGAGCTGGATTAGCATCAGTAGAGATACAGTCAGTAACACAGGGTGCTGGGGGAGAGGGGTTCCTGAGTGACAGTGTGAGGGAGCTGGATTAACATCAGTAGAGATACAGTCAGTAACACAGGGAGCGGGGGGAGAGGGGTTACTGAGTGACAGTGTGAGGGAGCTGGATTAACATCAGTACAGATACAGTCAGTAACACAGGGTGCTGGGGGAGAGGGGTTACTGAGTGACAGTGTGAGGGAGCTGGATTTACATCAGTACAGATACAGTCAGTAACACAGTGTGCTGGGGGAGAGAGGTTACTGAATGAGAGTGTGAGGGAACTGGATTAACATCAGTACAGATACAGTCAGTAACACAGGGTGCTGGGGGAGAGGGGTTACTGAGTGACAGTGTGAGGGAGCTGGATTAACATCAGTACAGATACAGTCAGTAACACAGGGTGCTGGGGGAGAGGGGTTACTGAGTGACAGTGTGAGGGAACTGGATTAACATCAGTGGAGATACAGTCAGTAACACAGGGTGCTGGGGGAGAGGGGTTACTGAGTGACAGTGTGAGGGAGCTGGATTAACATCAGTACAGATACAGTCAGTAAGAAAGGGTGCTGGGGGAGAGGGGTTACTGAGTGACAGTGTGAGGGAGCTGGATTTACATCAGTACAGATACAGTCAGTAACACAGGGTGCTGGGGGGAGAGGGGTTACTGAGTGACAGTGTCAGGGAGCTGGATTAACATCAGCAGAGATAGATTCAGTAACACAGGGCGCTGGGGGAGAGAGGGGTTACTGAGTGACAGTATGAGGGAGCTCATTGTTCCACAGGAGCAGGCTGAGGGTGAGGGAGCTTGTTTGTGCATTATATTTATTTATTTATTTTTCAGTTAAACTTGTGAAAAAATTCAGAGTGTTTTTTCAAAACAGGAAGTAGGCCCAGCAGCAGCCTGGGAAGGTTTTGGAGGGTTTTAAAGTAGGGCGCACTTTTGAGCGGACAGCGTTGTTAGCGGGCAGCGGACTGACCAGGGGGCAGAGTGAGAGCTGAAGGGCTTTGGCTCAAAACGGGCTTCCGCCAGAACAGGCAGAGGCGAGAGGAGGTTTTTCCTTTTTCAGAAAGTTTATTCCTGTTTTTCCGCAGAGTTAAAAAAAATGCCAGGCAAGATGTTGGAATGCTCCTCCTGCAGGATGTGGGAGATCAGGGAGACCTCCGGTGTCCCTGACGACAGCACCTGCAAAAGATGGATCCAGCTGCAGCTGCTAGCAAAGCGTGTTAGGGAACTGGAGCAGGAGCTTGATGACCTCCATCTCATTCGGGAGAATGAGGAGTTTATAGACAGTAGCTTTAGGGAGATAGTTACACCTAAGCGGCAGAGCACAGGAAATTGGGTTACTGTAAGGAGAGGAAATGGCAGTGTGAAAGGACAGACAGAGCAGGGTTCCCCTGTGGCCATACCCCTCCACAACAGGTATACTGAATTGGATACTGTTGTGGGAGATGCTTTACCTGGGACAAGCTGCGACAGCCGGAACTCTGATACTGAGTCTGGTTCGACAGCGCAAAAGGGTGGGAGGAAGAAGAGGAGAGCGGTAGTGATAGGGGACTCGATGGTCAGAGGTACGGACCGGAGGTTCTCTGGTCGGGACAGAGACTCCCGCATGGTTTGTTACCTCCCAGGTGCAAAGGTCAGGGATGTCTCCGATCGCGTGCACAGCGTTCTAAAGTGGGAAGGTGATCAGCCAGATGTCGTGGTATACATCGGTACCAGTGACGTGGGAAGGAAGAGTGAGGAGGTCCTAAAGAGTGAGTACAAAGAGCTTGGAAGGAAGTTAAAAAGCAGGACCCCGAGGGTAGTAATCTCAGGATTCCTACCTGAGCCACATGCCAGTGAGGGCAGGAGTAGGATGCTCGGGCGGATGAACACGTGGCTGAGGAACTGGTGCAGGGGGCAGGGTTTCCAATTCTTGGATCATTGGGACCTCTTCTGGGGCAGGTGGGACCTGTACAAGAGAGACGGGTTACACTTAAACTACAAGGGGACCAATATACTTGCAGGGAGATTTGCTAGTGTTATTGGGGAGCGTTTAAACTAGATTTGCAGGGGGATGGGAACCAGAGTGCCAGAGCAGATAGTGGAGCAGGGGTAAAAAGACAGGTTAGTTCAAGCAAAATCACAAATGGAAGGGTAGAGTGTGGTGGAAATAACCTTTTGAGGTGTGTCTATTTCAATGCCAGGAGTATTGTGGGGAAGGCAGATGAGCTGAAGGCGTGGATAAACACGTGGAAATATGACATTATAGCCATTAGTGAAACTTGGCTACAGGAGGGGCAGGACTGGCAGCTCAATGTTCCAGGGTTCCAATGTTTCAGGCGGGATAGAGGCAGAGGGATAAAAGGTGGGGGGGTGGCATTGTTGGTCAGGGAAAATGTTACAGCGGTACTCAGGCAGGATAGATTAGGGAGCTTGTCTACAGAGGCCCTCTGGGTGGAGCTGAGAAACAGGAAAGGTATGACCACATTAATGGGCTTGTATTATAGACCACCCAATAGTCAGCGAGAATTGGAGGAGCAAATCAGCGGAGAGATAGCTGACAACTGCAAGAAACACAAAGTTGTGATAGTAGGGGATTTTAATTTTCCACACATAGATTGGGACTCGCATACTGTTCAAGGTTTAGACGGGGTAGAGTTTGTAAAATGTGTTCAGGAGAATTTTCTACATCAGTATATAGAGGTGCCAACTAGAGAGGATGCGATATTGGATCTCCTATTGGGAAATGAGTTAGGGCAGGTCATGGATGTGAGTGTGAGGGAACACTTTGGATCCAGTGATCATAATGCCATTAGTTTCAACCTGATCGTGGATAAGGATAGATCTGGTCCTCGGGTTGAAGTTCTGAACTGGAAAAAGGCCAAATTTGATGACATGAGAAGGGATCTGGGAAGTGTGGATTGGCACAGGCTGTTCTCTGGTAAGGATGTAAATGGAAAGTGGGAGGCCTTCAAAGGAGAAATTTTGAGAGTGCAAAGTTTGTATGTTCCTGTCAGGATTAAAGGCAAAGTAAATAGGAATAAGGAACCTTGGTTCTCGAGGGAGATTGTAACACTGATTAAGAGGAAGAGAGAGTTGTATGAAATGTACAGGCAGCAAGGAACAGATCAGATGCTCGAGGAGTATAAAAAGGGCAAGAAGCTTCTTAAGAGGGAAATCAGGAGGGCTAAACGAAGACATGAGGTTGCTTTGGCAGACAGAGTGAAGGAAAATCCAAAGAGCTTCTATATGTTAGGAGCAAAAGGATAGTGAGGGACAAAATTGGTCCTCTTGAAGACCAGAGTGGTAGACTGTGTATGGAACCAAAAGAGATGGGGGAGATACTAAATGTTTTTTTGGCATCCGTATTTACTGAGGAAACGGGCATGGAGTCCACGGAAAGAGGGAAAACAGGTAGGGAGGTCATGGAACCTTTACAGATTAAAGGGGAGGAGGTGCTTGCTGTCTTGAGGCAAATCAGAGTGGATAAATCCCCAGGACCGGACAGGGTATTCCCACTGACCTTGAGGGAAGCTCGTGTTGAACATGTCGGGGCTCTGACAGACATATTTAAAATGTCAGTATTCACGGGGGAGGTGCCGGATGATTGGAGGGTGGCTCATGTTGTTCCGTTGTTTAAAAAAGGTTCCAAAAGAAATCCGGGAAATTATAGGCCAGTAAGTTTGACGTCGGTGGTGGGCAAGTTATTGGAAGGTGTGATAAGGGATAGGATCTACAAATAATTTGCATAGACAGGGACATATTAGGGAGAGTCAACATGGCTTTGTGCATGGTAGGTCATGTTTGACCAATCTATTAGAGTTTTTCGAGGACGTTACCAGGAAAATGGATGAAGGGAAGGCGGTAGATGTTGTCTACCTGGATTTCAGCAATGCCTTTGACTAGGTCCCTCATGGGAGGTTAGTTAGGAAGGTTCAGTCGCTGGGTATACATGGGGAGGTAGTAAATTGGATTAGACACTGGCTCAATGGAAGAAGCCAGAGAGTGGTTGTGGAGGATTGCTTCTCTGAGTGGAGGCCTGTGACTAGTGGTGTGCCGCAGGGATCGGTGTTGGGTCCATTGTTGTTTGTCATCTATATCAATGATCTGGATGATAATGTTGTAAATTGGATCAGCAAATTTGCTGATGATACAATGATTGGAGGTGTAGTGGACAGTCAGGAAGGTTTTCAAAGCTTGCAGAGGGACCAACTAGAAAAATGGGCTGAAAAATGGCAAATGGAATTTAACGCAGACAAGTGTCAGATATTGCACACTGGAAGGACAAACCAAAGTAGAACGTACAGGGTAAATGGTCGGACTCTGAAGAGTGCAGTTGAACAGGGGGATCTGGGAATACAGGTCCAGAATTCCCTAAAAGTGACGTCACAGGTGGATAGGGTCGTAAAGAGTGCCTTTGATACATTGGCATTTATAAATCGGAGTATCGAGGATAAAAGTTGGCGTGTTATGGTAAGGTTATATAAGGCATTGGTGAGGCCGAATTTAGAGTATTGTGTACAGTTTTGGTCACCTAGTTACAGGAAGGATGTAAATAAGGTTGAAAAAGTGCAGAGAAGGTTCATAAGGATGTTGCCGGGACTTGAGAAGCTGAGTTACAGGGAGAGATTGAATAGGTTGAGACTTTATTCATTGGAGCGTAGAAGAATGAGGGGAGATTTGATAGAGGTGTATAAGATTTTGATGGGTATAGATAGAGTGAATGCAAGCAGGCTTTTTCCACTGAGGCGAGGGGAGAAAAAAACCAGAGGGCATGGGTTAAGGGTGAAAGGAGAAAAGATTAAAGGGAATATTAGGGGGGGCTTCTTTACGCAGAGAGTGGTGGGAGTGTGGAATGAGCTGCCGGATAAAGTGGTAAATGCGGGGTCACTTTTAACATTAAAGAAAAACTTGGACGTGTTGATGGATGAGAGGGGTGTGGAGGCATATGGTCCAAGTGCAGGTCAGTGGGACGAGGCAAAAAATGGTTCGGCACAGAAGGGCCAAAAGGCCTGTTTCTGAGCTGTAATTTTCTATGGTTTTCTATGCCAAATTTCCTTAGTCTTCTGAGAAAGTAGAGGCATCTTAACCATCGCATCGGCATGGAAGGACCAGGACAGGTTGTTGGTGATCTGGACACCTGGAAACTTGAAGCTCTCGACCATCTTCACTTCATCCCCATTGATGTAGACAGGGGCATGTCCTCCACGACATTCCCTGAAGTCGATGACTATCGCCTTCATTTTGTTGACCTTGAAAGAGACATTATTGTCATCGCACCAGTTCACCAGATTCTCTATCTCTGGACCAGAGAGAGGAGGGGACAAGAGGGATGGGGATTTGGGGAATGAGGGGAATGGGGGATGTAGGGAATGAGGGGGTTCTGGGGGTGAGGGTGATATGGAAGTCAGGGGATCAAGGGGTCGGGGTGATATGGGATGGGGGATATGAGGAATGAAGGAAATGGGGATTTGGGGAATGAGGAGGTGGGGATATGGGGAATAAGGGAAATGGGGGTGAGGGTGATCTGGAGGTCGGGAGAAGGGGGTGAGGGTGATGTGGGGGTGAGTGGGACATGGGAAATGAGGGGGATGTGGGAATCAGGGATATGCGAATGAAGGAGGTATGGGTATGAGAGGATTGGGGTTTTGGGGAATGGGGGAATTATAGGGATGAGGGCGATGGGAATGTACGGGAGACATGGAGAAATGAGAAGAATGGTTATAGAGGGAGATGGGGATATGAGGGGGTGGGGATATGGGGGTTGAGGGCATGGGAGTTATATGGGCGAGGGGATGGGAGGATGGGTTGGCGATATGGTGGGAATATAGGGTGAGGATATGTGGAATATGTAGTGAGGGTGATATGGGGATGAGGGGAATTGTGGAATATGGAGGCGGGATATGGGGGTGAAGCGCAGAGGGGATATGGGGAATAAAGGAATAGGATGAAATGGGGGTGAGAGTGATTGGGACACGGGGAATGAGAAGGCGGGGAGATATGGGACAGCGGGAATGAGGATGAAGGGGGGATACGGGGTGAGCGGGATGGGGAATTAGATTCGAGGGACAATATATAGAGATGGGGAAATAGTGGAGATGGGGGTTAATGGAGGGAAGAGTGAGGGGGAACAGAGAATGGAATGGAGGGGTCAGGATAGAATAGAGGGGATAGTTGTGGTGCAGAAGGGGTGAATAATGGTGACAGAGTGCGGAGCAGAGCAGGAGAATAGAGGGGATGGGGAAATAGTGGGGATACTGGGTAGGGGGAGTGGAGGGGACACAGGTCGGTGAAAGGAAGAGAGTGAGATGGAAAAACTAAACTGAGATATGAAAAGAAACAACTTGCTGAGCACAATAATGAATAATAAATAAAGATGATTATTAGAGTTTAATCCTCATCAATCACAAATTGTTTCTCTCCCACATTTGCTGCAGATCGGCTCAAAAACCTATCAGCAGCAAACGTGGGAAAGAAACGGGATGTGATTGGAGGAGCAGCTCCATGCAGATTCTTCCATTCAAACTGAACTGTGTGACTGAGCTTCTGGAAACTCGCTCCGGGGGCCGCATTGAGGGGCTTCGCGGGTCACATTCACGCCTTGGTCCACACGTTGGACAACCCTGGGCTACTGCATGTGTTTGATGAGTGAGTAACAATTTGTGTGTTTGGAAAGAGAGCAAACATCATCAGGGAATGAGTGAAGAAGAGTGGAGACATCCAGGTCTTGCCATCCTTACGCCAATGGAAGATGAAGTGCTGGATCAGGAAGGCCTGGCGGCAGAGTGGGTAATTACTGCTGGTGAGATGGGTTGAGTGGGTGGCCTAATGAATGGGCACAGGAGAGCGTCTGGTGAGGACAAAACATAGAGCTTGTGTATCCATCACTGGTCACAGAGAGCAGTCTGAAGGACGTATTGGGATAAGAACAAAATAACTAGGAGCAGCAGAAGGCCATTCAGCCCCTCGAGCATACTCCATCACGGCTGATCTAATTATAGTCTCAACTCTTTTCCCCGTAACCCTTGATTCGCTTCTCAATCCAAAATCATTCTGAACTCAGCCTTGAATATATTCAATGATTCTGCCGCCACGAGTCTCCAGGGAAGAGAATTCCACTCACCAGCCACCATCTAAAAAATAAATTTCTCCTCATCTCAGTCTTAAGGGACTGACAATTACATTTTAAAATCTGTCCCCTTGTTCTGGTCTCTCTTACAAGAAGAAACAGCCTCTCAGCAACCACCCTGTCTCATCCCCTCAACGCGGTAACCTTTTAATCTTCTGAACTTTCATAGATATTGCTCCAATCTGCTCAAATTTTCCTCGTAAAATAAACCTCTCCATCCCAGGAATCAGCTGAGTGAGCTTTCGCTGAACTGGTTCCAATACAATTCTATCCTTTTTTAAGTAAAGAGCTCAACATTATACACATTTCTCCAGTTGTGATCTAATGAAGGTCGTGTAAAGCTGCAGCAAAACCTTCTTACTCTTACCTTCCATTCCTATTGCAGTAAGAATGTTAAGAAACAGGAGCAGGAGTCATCCATTCTGTCCTTCAAATCCACTCCATCATTCAATGTGACCATGGCTGATCCTCGGCTTCAACACCATTTCCAGCATTATCCCTGCATTCCTTGATTCACCAGCATTCTAATGGGAAACAAATACCCCTCATCTCAGCCTAAATAACTGCCCCTTATTCTCAGACTGTGTCCCAGGTTTCAGACCCTCCAGCAAGGGGAAACATCCTTTCTACATCTGGCCTATTGAACCCCATAAATTAGTGTAGGTTTGAATAAGTTCAGCGATCATTCTTCTAAAGGCCTGAGAATAAAGTGTTTTTGTTCCTCATAGACAACCCATCTGTCCCTGGACCTATTTTAGTGAACCTTCTTTACATGCCAACTACATCTTTGCTTCAGCCAGGAGACCAAACCTGTACACAATCCTCCAGGTTGGTCTCAGCAAGGCTGCATATAATTGCAGGAAGACATCTTTTTCCTCCACTCAAATCCTCTTAGAATAATGGCTAACATACCATGTGTTATCTTAACTGCTCTCATCTTCGCTTTCAGTGCCTCATGAACAAGGACATCAAAATATCTTGAAGTTGTCTTAATGTCTGTTTTTCCTACAAAATTAGATAACCTCACATTTTTCCACCTTGTCGTCCAGCTGGCAAACCTTTGGCCGCTCCCTGAGCCTCTCCACATCCCCTTGAAACATCTTTGCATCCTCCTCACAATTCAGATTTTCACCTAGTTTTCCAGTTTTTGCAAATTTGGAAATATTATATTTGATCCCCACATCCATATCATTGATATAGATTCTGAATAGCTGAGACCCAAACACTGATCCCTGCCGTACTCCACTAGTTAGAGGCTGTCAACCCAAAAGTAACCCATTTATTCCAACTCCTTGTTTCTGTCCACTCAATCCACATTGGAGAGCTGGTGCAGACACGATGGGCCAAATGGCCTCCTCCTGCACCAACACTATTCTGTGAAATCTTGGAAAACAGGGAAATGCTGGAATTAAACTCAGCAGGTTCGGCAGCATCTGTGCAGAGAGAGAGAGAAACAGAGTTAACATTTCAGCTCTGTGACCTTTCCTGTGAACTGGGGAAAGTTAGAAATGTAACAGGTTTGGAGAAAGGGGCGGGTGGGACAGGGACGAAAGGAAGGTCTGTGAGAGGGTGGAAGACAGGAGAGATTGAATGAGAGAAAAGTGAACCCCCCCCCCCCCCCGCCCAGAGCCAAACTCCCTCAGAGGCTCCCACACTGCATTCCAACAAACTGAACTGGATTGGACTGAATGGGAAGTCATGGGAATGTAACCCTCACTGACTTCATGGATCAAGTACATTTCTGGATGGAAATTAGCTGCATCGACTCCAGCCTGGTTGTTGGTGTGAAACAGGAGCTGATGTCTATCTGTGTGTGTGTGTGTGTGAGAGAGTTCCTGCCTGCAGCTCCCAGAGAGTTTAAAATCCTGCATCTGTCTCTCTGCAGAGCTGCTGGTTAAAGACACATTTCCAGCATTTATCAGACAGAAACTTCACTCTCATTCTCTCCCCCCCCCCCCACCCCAGCCAGTGCTTCTGTTAAAAAAAGCTAAACGCTTTATTTTGCAGCTCTGATCAGTGGTGAATCATTAACCATGAAGCACAGGGCACACACACACACTCACACACCCGGACACACAGCATTGTAAATCAGAAGTGGGATTTGTAAACGCAGCAACAAAGAACTTTGCAAGATCTTGTTTCAGTTCAGGCAACTTAAGGAAAAGTGAACTTTGCAAGAATCAGCAAAGGGTGCAAACCTGTAGCGGATGGAGTCCTGGATGAACAAGTTGTACAATCCACATTCAGACCTGGCCTCTCTCTCTCTCTCTGGCAGTGCAGGGCTGCTGGTTCATTTAAATCCATCTTCTCTCAGCTCCCAGTGCTGGTGATGTGAAGCTGGGAGTGGGGGGAGGGAGAGCCTTGGGATGAACCATTTGCCTGGTGCTCACTAACCCCCACACACACAAACACCCCCCCCCCACTCAGAGACAGGTTGGTGTTGGACTGGCCCATACCTGGAGTAGGTGTGTTCAGGTGAGGTGTAGGAGCTGTGGTTGGATGGGGGGGTGATTGGGGAGGTGTGGACAGTTTGAGTGACTCAGTGAGGTTATAAAAAGGCTGGCGATGCATTGTCCAGTCTCTCTCTCCACGTGGGTTGGTAAGTATCAGGTAAGCTGTGTCTTTGTGAGTGAGTGAGTCAGTGTGTGCTTGCATGGAGTTCCAGCTCTGATATTGTAACCCCCCCTTTCCCAGCACAAAGCCCCTGTTCCTGGATCTCTCTCCCCACCATGGGAGAGGGGATGGAAGGAGTTGGCGAGATCACCGAGGGAAAACATGTGCGATGGTGAGTATGAACCTCTTCACTTTCTGTCTGCACCTTTCCCGCCTCAGCTCTGCTTTTCTCTCTGTTTGCAGCCTCCTCTCAATCTCCCTCTCCATCTTTCTCTCTCTCAACCTTTCTCTCAATCTCTCTCCCTCTCAATCTCTCTCCCTCTCAATCTCTCTCTATCTCTCAATCTCCCCCCCCCCTGACATTATCCCCCCATTCCCCCCCCCCGACTTTGCCCTAACCCTAACCCCCCCTGACATTCCCCCCCGACATGCCCCCCCCCCGACATTGCCCCCCCCCCGACATTGCCCCCCCCCCGACATTGCCCCCCCCCCGACATGCCCCCCCCCCCCGACATGGCCCCCCCCCCCGACATGGCCCCCCCCCCCGACATGGCCCCCCCCCCCGACATGGCCCCCCCCCCCGACATGGCCCCCCCCCCCGACATGGCCCCCCCCCCCGACATGGCCCCCCCCCCCGACATGGCCCCCCCCCCCGACATGGCCCCCCCCCCCGACATGGCCCCCCCCCCCGACATGGCCCCCCCCGACATGGCCCCCCCCGACATGGCCCCCCCCCGACATGGCCCCCCCCCCGACATGGCCCCCCCCGACATGGCCCCCCCCCGACATGGCCCCCCCCGACATTGCCCCCGCCCCACCAACAGACCCAAAACCCGCTGCTGAATCCCCCCCTCCCCTTACTGCCAATGCCCT
>NW_027590937.1:0-141391 GCF_964213995.1 Mustelus asterias
GGTCAGACCTGACACAAGGTCTCGGGCGGTCAGACCTGACACAAGGTCTCGGGCGGTCGGACCCGACGCAAGGTCTCGGGCGGTCGGACCCGACACAAGGTCCCGGGCAGTCGGACCCGAAGCAAGCTCCTGGCGGTCGGACACGACGCAAGCTCCCGGGCGGTCAGACCCGACGCAAGGTCCCGGGCGGTCGGACCGACGGAAGGTCCAGGGCGGTCGGACCTGACGCAAGTTTCCGGGTGGTCGGAAGCGACGCAAGGCCTCGGGCGGTCGGACCCAACGCAAAGTCCCGGGTGGTCGGACCCGACGCAAGGTCCCGGCCGGTCGGACCCGACGCAAGGTCCCGGGCGGTCGGACCCGTCGCATGTTCCCGGGCGGTCGGACCCGACGCAAGGTCCCGGGCGGTCGGACCCGACGCAAGCTCCGGGGCGGTCGGACCCGATGCAAGGTCCGGTCCGGTCGGACCCGACGCAACGCCCGGTGCGGTCAGACCTGACACAAGGTCTCGGGCGGTCAGACCTGACACAAGGTCTCGGGCGGTCGGACCCGACGCAAGGTCTCGGGTGGTCGGACCCGATGCAAGGTCCCGGGCGGTCGGACCCGACGCAATGTCCCGGGTGGTCGGACCCGACGCAAGGTCCCAGAAGATCGGACCTGACGCAAGGTTCCGGGTGGTCGGAACTGATGCAAGGTCCCGGGCGGTCGGACCCGACGCAAGGTCCCGCGCGGTTGGACTCGAAGCAAGTTCTGGGGTGGTCGGACCCGATGCAAGGTCCGGTTGGACCGGACGCAAGGCCCGGGGCGGTCAGACCTCACACAAGGTCTCGGGCGGTCAGAACCGCGCAAGGTCCCGGGCGGTCAGACCCGACGCAAGGTCCCGGGCGGTCGGGCCCGACGCAAGGTCCCGGGCGGTCGGACCCGACGCAAAGTCCCGGGCGGTCGGTCCCGACGCAAGGTCCCGGGCGGTCGGACCCGACGCAAGGTCCCGGGCGGTCAGACCCGACGCAAGGTCCCGGGCGGTCGGACCCGACGCAAGGTCCCGGGTGGTCGGGCCCGACGCAAGGTTCCGGCCGGTCAGACCCGAAGCAACGTCCCGGGCGGTCGGACCCGACGCAAGGTCCCGGAAGATCTGACCTGACGCAAGGTTCCGGGTGGTCGGAATCGAGCAAGGTTCAGGGCGGTCGGACCCGAATCAAGGTCCCGGGCGGTCGGACTCGAAGCAAGTTCTGGGGCGGACGGACACAACGCAAGCTCCGGGCCGGTTGGACCGGACGCCAGATACAGGCCGGTCGGTCGGTCCCGGAGCAAGGCCCGGGGCGGTCGGACCCGACGCAACGCCCGGTGCGGTCAGACCTGACACAAGGTCTCGGGCGGTCAGACCTGACACAAGGTCTCGGGCGGTCGGACCCGACGCAAGGTCTCGGGCGGTCGGACCCGACACAAGGTCCCGGGCGGTCGGACCCGACGCAAGGTCCCGGGCGGTCGGACCCGACGCAAGGTCCCGGGCGGTCGGACCCGACGCAAGGTCCCGGGCGGTCGGACCCGACGCAAGCTCCGGGGCGGTCGGACCCGACGCAAGGTCCCGGGCGGTCGGACCCGACGCAAGATCCCGGGCGGTCGGACCTGACGCAACGCCCGGTGCGGTCGGTCCCGACGCAAGGACCGGGGCGGTCGGACCCGACCGAAGGTCCCAGGCTGTCGGACTCGACAGAAGGTCCAGGGCGGTCGGAGTCGACGCAAGGTCCCGAGAGGTCGGACCCGACGCAATGTCCCGGGCGGTCGGACCCGCGCATGTTCCCGGGCGGTCGGACCCGACGCAAGCTCCTGGGCGGTCGGACCCGACGCAAGCTCTGGGGCGGTCGGACCCGACGCAAGGTCCCGGGCGGTCGGACCCGACGCAAGATCCCGGGCGGTCGGACCTGACGCAACGCCCGGTGCGGTCGGTCCCGACGCAAGAACCGGGGCGGTCGGACCCGACCGAAGGTCCCAGGCTGTCGGACTCGACAGAAGGTCCCGGGCGGTCGGAGTCGACGCAAGGTCCCGAGAGGTCGGACCCGATGCAAGGTCCCGGGCGGTCGGAACCGACGCAAGGTCCCGGCCGGTCGGACCAGTCGCAAGGTCCCGCGCAGTCAGACCCGATGCATGGTCCCCGGCGGTCGGACCCGACGCAAGGTCCCCGGCGGTCGGACCCGACGCAAGGTCCCGGGCGGTCGGACCCGACGCAAGGTCCCGGGCCGTCAGACCCGACACAAGGTCCCGGGCGGTCGGGCCCGACGCAATGTCCCGGGCGGTCGCACCTGACGCAAGGTCCCCGGCAGTCGGACCCGACGCCAGGTCCCGGGCGGTCGGACCAGACGCAAGGTCCCGGGCGGTCGGAGGTGACGCAATGTCCCGGGCGGTCGGAGGCGAGGCAAGTCCTGGGCGGTCGGACCCGACGCAAGGTCCCGGGCGGCCAGACCAGAAGCAAGTTCCGGGGTGGTCGGACCCGACGCACGATCCGGGCCGGTTGGACCGAACGCAAGGTCCCGGAAGATCGGACCTGATGCAAGACCCCGGGCGGTCGGACCCGACGCAAGGGCCGGGGCGGTTGGACCTGACGCAAGGTCTCGGTCGGTCGGACCCGACGCAAACACCCGGGCGGTCGGACCCAAAGCAAGGTCTGGGGCGGACGGACTCGACGCAAGCTCCGGGCCGGTTGGACTGGACGCCAGATCCAGGCCGGTCGGTCCCGGAGCAAGGCCCGGGGCAAGGCCCGGGGCGGTCGGACCCGACGCAATGCCCGGTGCGGTCAGGCCTGACACAAGGTCTCGGGCGGTCAGACCTGACACAAGGTCTCGGGCGGTCGGACCCGACACAAGGTCTCGGGCGGTCGGACCCGACGCAAGGTCCCGGGCGGTCGGACCCGACGCAAGGTCCCGGGCAGTCGGACCCGAAGCAAGCTCCCTGGCGGTCGGACACGACGCAAGCTCCCGGGCGGTCAGACCCGACGCAAGGTCCCGGGCGGTCGGACCGACGGAAGGTCCAGGGCGGTCGGACCTGACGCAAGTTTCCGGGTGGTCGGAAGCGACGCAAGGTCTCGGGCGGTCGGACCCAACGCAAAGTCCCGGGCGGTCGGACCCGACGCAAGGTCCCGGCCGGTCGGACCCGACGCAAGGTCCCGGGCGGTCGGACCCGTCGCATGTTCCCGGGCGGTCGGACCCGTCGCATGTTCCCGGGCGGTCGGACCCGACGCAAGGTCCCGGGCGGTCGGACCCGACGCAAGCTCCGGGCGGTCGGACCCGACGCAAAGTCCCGGGCGGTCGGTCCCGACGCAAGGTCCCGGGCGGTCGGACCCGACGCAAGGTCCCGGGCGGTCGGACCCGACGCAAGGTCCCGGGCGGTCGGACCCGACGCAAGGTCCCGGGTGGTCGGGCCCGACGCAAGGTTCCGGCCGGTCAGACCCGAAGCAACGTCCCGGGCGGTCGGACCCGACGCAAGGTCCCGGAAGATCTGACCTGACGCAAGGTTCCGGGTGGCCGGAATCGAGCAAGGTTCAGGGCGGTCGGACCCGACGCAAGGTCCCGGGCGGTCGGACTCGAAGCAAGTTCTGGGGCGGACGGACACAACGCAAGCTCCGGGCCGGTTGGACCGGATGCCAGATACAGGCCGGTCGGTCCCGGAGCAAGGCCCGGGGCGGTCGGACCCGACGCAACGCCCGGTGCGGTCAGACCTGACACAAGGTCTCGGGCGGTCAGACCTGACACAAGGTCTCGGGCGGTCGGACCCGACGCAAGGTCTCGGGCGGTCGGACCCGACACAAGGTCCCGGGCGGTCGGACCCGACGCAAGGTCCCGGGCGGTCGGACCCGACGCAAAGTCCCGGGCGGTCGGACCCGACACAAGGTCCCGGGCGGTCGGTCCCGACGCAAGGACCGGGGCGGTCGGACCCGACCGAAGGTCCCAGGCTGTCGGACTCGACAGAAGGTCCAGGGCGGTCGGAGTCGACGCAAGGTCCCGAGAGGTCGGACCCGACGCAATGTCCCGGGCGGTCGGACCCGCGCATGTTCCCGGGCGGTCGGACCCGACACAAGCTCCTGGGCGGTCGGACCCGACGCAAGCTCTGGGGCGGTCGGACCCGACGCAAGGTCCCGGGCGGTCGGACCCGACGCAAGATCCCGGGCGGTCGGACCTGACGCAACGCCCGGTGCGGTCGGTCCCGACGCAAGAACCGGGGCGGTCGGACCCGACCGAAGGTCCCAGGCTGTCGGACTCGACAGAAGGTCCAGGGCGGTCGGAGTCGACGCAAGGTCCCGAGAGGTCGGACCCGACGCAATGTCCCGGGCGGTCGGACCCGCGCATGTTCCCGGGCGGTCGGACCCGACACAAGCTCCTGGGCGGTCGGACCCGACGCAAGCTCTGGGGCGGTCGGACCCGACGCAAGGTCCCGGGCGGTCGGACCCGACGCAAGATCCCGGGCGGTCGGACCTGACGCAACGCCCGGTGCGGTCGGTCCCGACGCAAGAACCGGGGCGGTCGGACCCGACCGAAGGTCCCAGGCTGTCGGACTCGACAGAAGGTCCCGGGCGGTCGGAGTCGACGCAAGGTCCCGAGAGGTCGGACCCGATGCAAGGTCCCGGGCGGTCGGAACCGACGCAAGGTCCCGGCCGGTCGGACCAGTCGCAAGGTCCCGCGCAGTCAGACCCGATGCATGGTCCCGGGCGGTCGGACCCGACACAAGGTCCCCGGCGGTCGGACGCGACGCAAGGTCCCGGGCGGTCGGACCCGACGCAAGGTCCCGGGCCGTCAGACCCGACACAAGGTCCCGGGCGGTCGGGCCCGACGCAATGTCCCGGGCGGTCGCACCTGACGCAAGGTCCCCGGCAGTCGGACCCGACGCCAGGTCCCGGGCGGTCGGACCAGACGCAAGGTCCCGGGCGGTCGGAGGTGACGCAATGTCCCGGGCGGTCGGAGGCGACGCAAGTCCTGGGCGGTCGGACCCGACGCAAGGTCCCGGGCGGCCAGACCAGAAGCAAGTTCCGGGGTGGTCGGACCCGACGCACGCTCCGGGCCGGTTGGACCGGACGCAAGATCCCGGGTGGTCGGACCCGACGCAAGGTCCCGGAAGATCGGACCTGATGCAAGACCCCGGGTGGTCGGACCCGACGCAAGGGCCGGGGCGGTTGGACCTGACGCAAGGTCTCGGTCTGTCGGACCCGACGCAAACACCCGGGCGGTCGGACCCAAAGCAAGGTCTGGGGCGGACGGACTCGACGCAAGCTCCGGGCCGGTTGGACTGGACGCCAGATCCAGGCCGGTCGGTCCCGGAGCAAGGCCCGGGGCAAGGCCCGGAGCGGTCGGACCCGACGCAATGCCCGGTGCGGTCAGGCCTGACACAAGGTCTCGGGGGGTCAGACCTGACACAAGGTCTCGGGCGGTCGGACCCGACGCAAGGTCTCGGGCGGTCGGACCCGACGCAAGGTCCCGGGCGGTCGGACCCGCGCAAGGTCCCGGGCAGTCGGACCCGAAGCAAGCTCCCTGGCGGTCGGACACGACGCAAGCTCCCGGGCGGTCAGACCCGACGCAAGGTCCCGGGCGGTCGGACCGACGGAAGGTCCAGGGCGGTCGGACCTGACGCAAGTTTCCGGGTGGTCGGAAGCGACGCAAGGTCTCGGGCGGTCGGACCCAACGCAAAGTCCCGGGCGGTCGGACCCGACGCAAGGTCCCGGCCGGTCGGACCCGACGCAAGGTCCCGGGCGGTCGGACCCGTCGCATGTTCCCGGGCGGTCGGACCCGACGCAAGGTCCCGGGCGGTCGGACCCGACGCAAGCTCCGGGGCGGTCGGACCCGATGCAAGGTCCGGTCCGGTCGGACCCGACGCAACGCCCGGTGCGGTCAGACCTGACACAAGGTCTCGGGCGGTCAGACCTGACACAAGGTCTCGGGCGGTCGGACCCGACGCAAGGTCTCGGGTGGTCGGACCCGATGCAAGGTCCCGGGCGGTCGGACCCGACGCAATGTCCCGGGTGGTCGGACCCGACGCAAGGTCCCAGAAGATCGGACCTGACGCAAGGTTCCGGGTGGTCGGAACTGATGCAAGGTCCCGGGCGGTCGGACCCGACGCAAGGTCCCGCGCGGTTGGACTCGAAGCAAGTTCTGGGGTGGTCGGACCCGATGCAAGGTCCGGTTGGACCGGACGCAAGGCCCGGGGCGGTCAGACCTCACACAAGGTCTCGGGCGGTCAGAACCGCGCAAGGTCCCGGGCGGTCAGACCCGACGCAAGGTCCCGGGCGGTCGGGCCCGACGCAAGGTCCCGGGCGGTCGGACCCGACGCAAAGTCCCGGGCGGTCGGTCCCGACGCAAGGTCCCGGGCGGTCGGACCCGACGCAAGGTCCCGGGCGGTCAGACCCGACGCAAGGTCCCGGGCGGTCGGACCCGACGCAAGGTCCCGGGTGGTCGGGCCCGACGCAAGGTTCCGGCCGGTCAGACCCGAAGCAACGTCCCGGGCGGTCGGACCCGACGCAAGGTCCCGGAAGATCTGACCTGACGCAAGGTTCCGGGTGGTCGGAATCGAGCAAGGTTCAGGGCGGTCGGACCCGAATCAAGGTCCCGGGCGGTCGGACTCGAAGCAAGTTCTGGGGCGGACGGACACAACGCAAGCTCCGGGCCGGTTGGACCGGACGCCAGATACAGGCCGGTCGGTCCCGGAGCAAGGCCCGGGGCGGTCGGACCCGACGCAACGCCCGGTGCGGTCAGACCTGACACAAGGTCTCGGGCGGTCAGACCTGACACAAGGTCTCGGGCGGTCGGACCCGACGCAAGGTCTCGGGCGGTCGGACCCGACACAAGGTCCCGGGCAGTCGGACCCGAAGCAAGCTCCCTGGCGGTCGGACACGACGCAAGCTCCCGGGCGGTCAGACCCGACGCAAGGTCCCGGGCGGTCGGACCGACGGAAGGTCCAGGGCGGTCGGACCTGACGCAAGTTTCCGGGTGGTCGGAAGCGACGCAAGGCCTCGGGCGGTCGGACCCAACGCAAAGTCCCGGGTGGTCGGACCCGACGCAAGGTCCCGGCCGGTCGGACCCGACGCAAGGTCCCGGGCGGTCGGACCCGTCGCATGTTCCCGGGCGGTCGGACCCGACGCAAGGTCCCGGGCGGTCGGACCCGACGCAAGCTCCGGGGCGGTCGGACCCGATGCAAGGTCCGGTCCGGTCGGACCCGACGCAACGCCCGGTGCGGTCAGACCTGACACAAGGTCTCGGGCGGTCAGACCTGACACAAGGTCTCGGGCGGTCGGACCCGACGCAAGGTCTCGGGTGGTCGGACCCGATGCAAGGTCCCGGGCGGTCGGACCCGACGCAATGTCCCGGGTGGTCGGACCCGACGCAAGGTCCCAGAAGATCGGACCTGACGCAAGGTTCCGGGTGGTCGGAACTGATGCAAGGTCCCGGGCGGTCGGACCCGACGCAAGGTCCCGCGCGGTTGGACTCGAAGCAAGTTCTGGGGTGGTCGGACCCGATGCAAGGTCCGGTTGGACCGGACGCAAGGCCCGGGGCGGTCAGACCTCACACAAGGTCTCGGGCGGTCAGAACCGCGCAAGGTCCCGGGCGGTCAGACCCGACGCAAGGTCCCGGGCGGTCGGGCCCGACGCAAGGTCCCGGGCGGTCGGACCCGACGCAAAGTCCCGGGCGGTCGGTCCCGACGCAAGGTCCCGGGCGGTCGGACCCGACGCAAGGTCCCGGGCGGTCAGACCCGACGCAAGGTCCCGGGCGGTCGGACCCGACGCAAGGTCCCGGGTGGTCGGGCCCGACGCAAGGTTCCGGCCGGTCAGACCCGAAGCAACGTCCCGGGCGGTCGGACCCGACGCAAGGTCCCGGAAGATCTGACCTGACGCAAGGTTCCGGGTGGTCGGAATCGAGCAAGGTTCAGGGCGGTCGGACCCGAATCAAGGTCCCGGGCGGTCGGACTCGAAGCAAGTTCTGGGGCGGACGGACACAACGCAAGCTCCGGGCCGGTTGGACCGGACGCCAGATACAGGCCGGTCGGTCGGTCCCGGAGCAAGGCCCGGGGCGGTCGGACCCGACGCAACGCCCGGTGCGGTCAGACCTGACACAAGGTCTCGGGCGGTCAGACCTGACACAAGGTCTCGGGCGGTCGGACCCGACGCAAGGTCTCGGGCGGTCGGACCCGACACAAGGTCCCGGGCGGTCGGACCCGACGCAAGGTCCCGGGCGGTCGGACCCGACGCAAGGTCCCGGGCGGTCGGACCCGACGCAAGGTCCCGGGCGGTCGGACCCGACGCAAGCTCCGGGGCGGTCGGACCCGACGCAAGGTCCCGGGCGGTCGGACCCGACGCAAGATCCCGGGCGGTCGGACCTGACGCAACGCCCGGTGCGGTCGGTCCCGACGCAAGGACCGGGGCGGTCGGACCCGACCGAAGGTCCCAGGCTGTCGGACTCGACAGAAGGTCCAGGGCGGTCGGAGTCGACGCAAGGTCCCGAGAGGTCGGACCCGACGCAATGTCCCGGGCGGTCGGACCCGCGCATGTTCCCGGGCGGTCGGACCCGACGCAAGCTCCTGGGCGGTCGGACCCGACGCAAGCTCTGGGGCGGTCGGACCCGACGCAAGGTCCCGGGCGGTCGGACCCGACGCAAGATCCCGGGCGGTCGGACCTGACGCAACGCCCGGTGCGGTCGGTCCCGACGCAAGAACCGGGGCGGTCGGACCCGACCGAAGGTCCCAGGCTGTCGGACTCGACAGAAGGTCCCGGGCGGTCGGAGTCGACGCAAGGTCCCGAGAGGTCGGACCCGATGCAAGGTCCCGGGCGGTCGGAACCGACGCAAGGTCCCGGCCGGTCGGACCAGTCGCAAGGTCCCGCGCAGTCAGACCCGATGCATGGTCCCCGGCGGTCGGACCCGACGCAAGGTCCCCGGCGGTCGGACCCGACGCAAGGTCCCGGGCGGTCGGACCCGACGCAAGGTCCCGGGCCGTCAGACCCGACACAAGGTCCCGGGCGGTCGGGCCCGACGCAATGTCCCGGGCGGTCGCACCTGACGCAAGGTCCCCGGCAGTCGGACCCGACGCCAGGTCCCGGGCGGTCGGACCAGACGCAAGGTCCCGGGCGGTCGGAGGTGACGCAATGTCCCGGGCGGTCGGAGGCGAGGCAAGTCCTGGGCGGTCGGACCCGACGCAAGGTCCCGGGCGGCCAGACCAGAAGCAAGTTCCGGGGTGGTCGGACCCGACGCACGATCCGGGCCGGTTGGACCGAACGCAAGGTCCCGGAAGATCGGACCTGATGCAAGACCCCGGGCGGTCGGACCCGACGCAAGGGCCGGGGCGGTTGGACCTGACGCAAGGTCTCGGTCGGTCGGACCCGACGCAAACACCCGGGCGGTCGGACCCAAAGCAAGGTCTGGGGCGGACGGACTCGACGCAAGCTCCGGGCCGGTTGGACTGGACGCCAGATCCAGGCCGGTCGGTCCCGGAGCAAGGCCCGGGGCAAGGCCCGGGGCGGTCGGACCCGACGCAATGCCCGGTGCGGTCAGGCCTGACACAAGGTCTCGGGCGGTCAGACCTGACACAAGGTCTCGGGCGGTCGGACCCGACACAAGGTCTCGGGCGGTCGGACCCGACGCAAGGTCCCGGGCGGTCGGACCCGACGCAAGGTCCCGGGCAGTCGGACCCGAAGCAAGCTCCCTGGCGGTCGGACACGACGCAAGCTCCCGGGCGGTCAGACCCGACGCAAGGTCCCGGGCGGTCGGACCGACGGAAGGTCCAGGGCGGTCGGACCTGACGCAAGTTTCCGGGTGGTCGGAAGCGACGCAAGGTCTCGGGCGGTCGGACCCAACGCAAAGTCCCGGGCGGTCGGACCCGACGCAAGGTCCCGGCCGGTCGGACCCGACGCAAGGTCCCGGGCGGTCGGACCCGTCGCATGTTCCCGGGCGGTCGGACCCGACGCAAGGTCCCGGGCGGTCGGACCCGACGCAAGCTCCGGGCGGTCGGACCCGACGCAAAGTCCCGGGCGGTCGGTCCCGACGCAAGGTCCCGGGCGGTCGGACCCGACGCAAGGTCCCGGGCGGTCGGACCCGACGCAAGGTCCCGGGCGGTCGGACCCGACGCAAGGTCCCGGGTGGTCGGGCCCGACGCAAGGTTCCGGCCGGTCAGACCCGAAGCAACGTCCCGGGCAGTCGGACCCGACGCAAGGTCCCGGAAGATCTGACCTGACGCAAGGTTCCGGGTGGCCGGAATCGAGCAAGGTTCAGGGCGGTCGGACCCGACGCAAGGTCCCGGGCGGTCGGACTCGAAGCAAGTTCTGGGGCGGACGGACACAACGCAAGCTCCGGGCCGGTTGGACCGGACGCCAGATACAGGCCGGTCGGTCCCGGAGCAAGGCCCGGGGCGGTCGGACCCGACGCAACGCCCGGTGCGGTCAGACCTGACACAAGGTCTCGGGCGGTCAGACCTGACACAAGGTCTCGGGCGGTCGGACCCGACGCAAGGTCTCGGGCGGTCGGACCCGACACAAGGTCCCGGGCGGTCGGACCCGACGCAAGGTCCCGGGCGGTCGGACCCGACGCAAGGTCCCGGGCGGTCGGACCCGACACAAGGTCCCGGGCGGTCGGTCCCGACGCAAGGACCGGGGCGGTCGGACCCGACCGAAGGTCCCAGGCTGTCGGACTCGACAGAAGGTCCAGGGCGGTCGGAGTCGACGCAAGGTCCCGAGAGGTCGGACCCGACGCAATGTCCCGGGCGGTCGGACCCGCGCATGTTCCCGGGCGGTCGGACCCGACACAAGCTCCTGGGCGGTCGGACCCGACGCAAGCTCTGGGGCGGTCGGACCCGACGCAAGGTCCCGGGCGGTCGGACCCGACGCAAGATCCCGGGCGGTCGGACCTGACGCAACGCCCGGTGCGGTCGGTCCCGACGCAAGAACCGGGGCGGTCGGACCCGACCGAAGGTCCCAGGCTGTCGGACTCGACAGAAGGTCCCGGGCGGTCGGAGTCGACGCAAGGTCCCGAGAGGTCGGACCTGATGCAAGGTCCCGGGCGGTCGGAACCGACGCAAGGTCCCGGCCGGTCGGACCAGTCGCAAGGTCCCGCGCAGTCAGACCCGATGCATGGTCCCGGGCGGTCGGACCCGACACAAGGTCCCCGGCGGTCGGACCCGACGCAAGGTCCCGGGCGGTCGGACCCGACGCAAGGTCCCGGGCCGTCAGACCCGACACAAGGTCCCGGGCGGTCGGGCCCGACGCAATGTCCCGGGCGGTCGCACCTGACGCAAGGTCCCCGGCAGTCGGACCCGACGCCAGGTCCCGGGCGGTCGGACCAGACGCAAGGTCCCGGGCGGTCGGAGGTGACGCAATGTCCCGGGCGGTCGGAGGCGACGCAAGTCCTGGGCGGTCGGACCCGACGCAAGGTCCCGGGCGGCCAGACCAGAAGCAAGTTCCGGGGTGGTCGGACCCGACGCACGCTCCGGGCCGGTTGGACCGGACGCAAGATCCCGGGTGGTCGGACCCGACGCAAGGTCCCGGAAGATCGGACCTGATGCAAGACCCCGGGTGGTCGGACCCGACGCAAGGGCCGGGGCGGTTGGACCTGACGCAAGGTCTCGGTCTGTCGGACCCGACGCAAACACCCGGGCGGTCGGACCCAAAGCAAGGTCTGGGGCGGACGGACTCGACGCAAGCTCCGGGCCGGTTGGACTGGACGCCAGATCCAGGCCGGTCGGTCCCGGAGCAAGGCCCGGGGCAAGGCCCGGGGCGGTCGGACCCGACGCAATGCCCGGTGCGGTCAGGCCTGACACAAGGTCTCGGGGGGTCAGACCTGACACAAGGTCTCGGGCGGTCGGACCCGACGCAAGGTCTCGGGCGGTCGGACCCGACGCAAGGTCCCGGGCGGTCGGACCCGACGCAAGGTCCCGGGCAGTCGGACCCGAAGCAAGCTCCCTGGCGGTCGGACACGACGCAAGCTCCCGGGCGGTCAGACCCGACGCAAGGTCCCGGGCGGTCGGACCGACGGAAGGTCCAGGGCGGTCGGACCTGACGCAAGTTTCCGGGTGGTCGGAAGCGACGCAAGGTCTCGGGCGGTCGGACCCAACGCAAAGTCCCGGGCGGTCGGACCCGACGCAAGGTCCCGGCCGGTCGGACCCGACGCAAGGTCCCGGGCGGTCGGACCCGTCGCATGTTCCCGGGCGGTCGGACCCGACGCAAGGTCCCGGGCGGTCGGACCCGACGCAAGCTCCGGGGCGGTCGGACCCGATGCAAGGTCCGGTCCGGTCGGACCCGACGCAACGCCCGGTGCGGTCAGACCTGACACAAGGTCTCGGGCGGTCAGACCTGACACAAGGTCTCGGGCGGTCGGACCCGACGCAAGGTCTCGGGTGGTCGGACCCGATGCAAGGTCCCGGGCGGTCGGACCCGACGCAATGTCCCGGGTGGTCGGACCCGACGCAAGGTCCCAGAAGATCGGACCTGACGCAAGGTTCCGGGTGGTCGGAACTGATGCAAGGTCCCGGGCGGTCGGACCCGACGCAAGGTCCCGCGCGGTAGGACTCGAAGCAAGTTCTGGGGTGGTCGGACCCGATGCAAGGTCCGGTTGGACCGGACGCAAGGCCCGGGGCGGTCAGACCTCACACAAGGTCTCGGGCGGTCAGAACCGCGCAAGGTCCCGGGCGGTCAGACCCGACGCAAGGTCCCGGGCGGTCGGGCCCGACGCAAGGTCCCGGGCGGTCGGACCCGACGCAAAGTCCCGGGCGGTCGGTCCCGACGCAAGGTCCCGGGCGGTCGGACCCGACGCAAGGTCCCGGGCGGTCAGACCCGACGCAAGGTCCCGGGCGGTCGGACCCGACGCAAGGTCCCGGGTGGTCGGGCCCGACGCAAGGTTCCGGCCGGTCAGACCCGAAGCAACGTCCCGGGCGGTCGGACCCGACGCAAGGTCCCGGAAGATCTGACCTGACGCAAGGTTCCGGGTGGTCGGAATCGAGCAAGGGTCAGGGCGGTCGGACCCGAATCAAGGTCCCGGGCGGTCGGACTCGAAGCAAGTTCTGGGGCGGACGGACACAACGCAAGCTCCGGGCCGGTTGGACCGGACGCCAGATACAGGCCGGTCGGTCCCGGAGCAAGGCCCGGGGCGGTCGGACCCGACGCAACGCCCGGTGCGGTCAGACCTGACACAAGGTCTCGGGCGGTCAGACCTGACACAAGGTCTCGGGCGGTCGGACCCGACGCAAGGTCTCGGGCGGTCGGACCCGACACAAGGTCCCGGGCAGTCGGACCCGAAGCAAGCTCCCTGGCGGTCGGACACGACGCAAGCTCCCGGGCGGTCAGACCCGACGCAAGGTCCCGGGCGGTCGGACCGACGGAAGGTCCAGGGCGGTCGGACCTGACGCAAGTTTCCGGGTGGTCGGAAGCGACGCAAGGTCTCGGGCGGTCGGACCCAACGCAAAGTCCCGGGCGGTCGGACCCGACGCAAGGTCCCGGCCGGTCGGACCCGACGCAAGGTCCCGGGCGGTCGGACCCGTCACATGTTCCCGGGCGGTCGGACCCGACGCAAGGTCCCGGGCGGTCGGACCCGACGCAAGCTCCGGGGCGGTCGGACCCGATGCAAGGTCCGGTCCGGTCGGACCCGACGCAACGCCCGGTGCGGTCAGACCTGACACAAGGTCTCGGGCGGTCAGACCTGACACAAGGTCTCGGGCGGTCGGACCCGACGCAAGGTCTCGGGTGGTCGGACCCGATGCAAGGTCCCGGGCGGTCGGACCCGACGCAATGTCCCGGGTGGTCGGACCCGACGCAAGGTCCCAGAAGATCGGACCTGACGCAAGGTTCCGGGTGGTCGGAACTGATGCAAGGTCCCGGGCGGTCGGACCCGACGCAAGGTCCCGCGCGGTTGGACTCGAAGCAAGTTCTGGGGTGGTCGGACCCGATGCAAGGTCCGGTTGGACCGGACGCAAGGCCCGGGGCGGTCAGACCTCACACAAGGTCTCGGGCGGTCAGAACCGCGCAAGGTCCCGGGCGGTCAGACCCGACGCAAGGTCCCGGGCGGTCGGGCCCGACGCAAGGTCCCGGGCGGTCGGACCCGACGCAAAGTCCCGGGCGGTCGGTCCCGACGCAAGGTCCCGGGCGGTCGGACCCGACGCAAGGTCCCGGGCGGTCAGACCCGACGCAAGGTCCCGGGCGGTCGGACCCGACGCAAGGTCCCGGGTGGTCGGGCCCGACGCAAGGTTCCGGCCGGTCAGACCCGAAGCAACGTCCCGGGCGGTCGGACCCGACGCAAGGTCCCGGAAGATCTGACCTGACGCAAGGTTCCGGGTGGTCGGAATCGAGCAAGGTTCAGGGCGGTCGGACCCGAATCAAGGTCCCGGGCGGTCGGACTCGAAGCAAGTTCTGGGGCGGACGGACACAACGCAAGCTCCGGGCCGGTTGGACCGGACGCCAGATACAGGCCGGTCGGTCCCGGAGCAAGGCCCGGGGCGGTCGGACCCGACGCAACGCCCGGTGCGGTCAGACCTGACACAAGGTCTCGGGCGGTCAGACCTGACACAAGGTCTCGGGCGGTCGGACCCGACGCAAGGTCTCGGGCGGTCGGACCCGACACAAGGTCCCGGGCGGTCGGACCCGACGCAAGGTCCCGGGCGGTCGGACCCGACGCAAGGTCCCGGGCGGTCGGACCCGACGCAAGGTCCCGGGCGGTCGGACCCGACGCAAGCTCCGGGGCGGTCGGACCCGACGCAAGGTCCCGGGCGGTCGGACCCGACGCAAGATCCCGGGCGGTCGGACCTGACGCAACGCCCGGTGCGGTCGGTCCCGACGCAAGGACCGGGGCGGTCGGACCCGACCGAAGGTCCCAGGCTGTCGGACTCGACAGAAGGTCCAGGGCGGTCGGAGTCGACGCAAGATCCCGGGCGGTCGGACCTCACGCAACGCCCGGTGCGGTCGGTCCCGACGCAAGGACCGGGGCGGTCGGACCCGACCGAAGGTCCCAGGCTGTCGGACTCGACAGAAGGTCCAGGGCGGTCGGAGTCGACGCAAGGTCCCGAGAGGTCGGACCCGACGCAATGTCCCGGGCGGTCGGACCCGCGCATGTTCCCGGGCGGTCGGACCCGACGCAAGCTCCTGGGCGGTCGGACCCGACGCAAGCTCTGGGGCGGTCGGACCCGACGCAAGGTCCCGGGCGGACGGACCTGACGCAAGATCCCGGGCGGTCGGACCCGACCGAAGGTCCCAGGCTGTCGGACTCGACAGAAGGTCCCGGGCGGTCGGAGTCGACGCAAGGTCCCGAGAGGTCGGACCCGATGCAAGGTCCCGGGCGGTCGGAACCGACGCAAGGTCCCGGCCGGTCGGACCAGTCGCAAGGTCCCGCGCAGTCAGACCCGATGCATGGTCCCCGGCGGTCGGACCCGACGCAAGGTCCCCGGCGGTCGGACCCGACGCAAGGTCCCGGGCGGTCGGACCCGACGCAAGGTCCCGGGCCGTCAGACCCGACACAAGGTCCCGGGCGGTCGGGCCCGACGCAATGTCCCGGGCGGTCGCACCTGACGCAAGGTCCCCGGCAGTCGGACCCGACGCCAGGTCCCGGGCGGTCGGACCAGACGCAAGGTCCCGGGCGGTCGGAGGTGACGCAATGTCCCGGGCGGTCGGAGGCGAGGCAAGTCCTGGGCGGTCGGACCCGACGCAAGGTCCCGGGCGGCCAGACCAGAAGCAAGTTCCGGGGTGGTCGGACCCGACGCACGCTCCGGGCCGGTTGGACCGGACGCAAGGTCCCGGAAGATCGGACCTGATGCAAGACCCCGGGCGGTCGGACCCGACGCAAGGGCCGGGGCGGTTGGACCTGACGCAAGGTCTCGGTCGGTCGGACCCGACGCAAACACCCGGGCGGTCGGACCCAAAGCAAGGTCTGGGGCGGACGGACTCGACGCAAGCTCCGGGCCGGTTGGACTGGACGCCAGATCCAGGCCGGTCGGTCCCGGAGCAAGGCCCGGGGCAAGGCCCGGGGCGGTCGGACCCGACGCAATGCCCGGTGCGGTCAGGCCTGACACAAGGTCTCGGGCGGTCAGACCTGACACAAGGTCTCGGGCGGTCGGACCCGACACAAGGTCTCGGGCGGTCGGACCCGACGCAAGGTCCCGGGCGGTCGGACCCGACGCAAGGTCCCGGGCAGTCGGACCCGAAGCAAGCTCCCTGGCGGTCGGACACGACGCAAGCTCCCGGGCGGTCAGACCCGACGCAAGGTCCCGGGCGGTCGGACCGACGGAAGGTCCAGGGCGGTCGGACCTGACGCAAGTTTCCGGGTGGTCGGAAGCGACGCAAGGTCTCGGGCGGTCGGACCCAACGCAAAGTCCCGGGCGGTCGGACCCGACGCAAGGTCCCGGCCGGTCGGACCCGACGCAAGGTCCCGGGCGGTCGGACCCGTCGCATGTTCCCGGGCGGTCGGACCCGACGCAAGGTCCCGGGCGGTCGGACCCGACGCAAGCTCCGGGCGGTCGGACCCGACGCAAAGTCCCGGGCGGTCGGTCCCGACGCAAGGTCCCGGGCGGTCGGACCCGACGCAAGGTCCCGGGCGGTCGGACCCGACGCAAGGTCCCGGGCGGTCGGACCCGACGCAAGGTCCCGGGTGGTCGGGCCCGACGCAAGGTTCCGGCCGGTCAGACCCGAAGCAACGTCCCGGGCAGTCGGACCCGACGCAAGGTCCCGGAAGATCTGACCTGACGCAAGGTTCCGGGTGGCCGGAATCGAGCAAGGTTCAGGGCGGTCGGACCCGACGCAAGGTCCCGGGCGGTCGGACTCGAAGCAAGTTCTGGGGCGGACGGACACAACGCAAGCTCCGGGCCGGTTGGACCGGACGCCAGATACAGGCCGGTCGGTCCCGGAGCAAGGCCCGGGGCGGTCGGACCCGACGCAACGCCCGGTGCGGTCAGACCTGACACAAGGTCTCGGGCGGTCAGACCTGACACAAGGTCTCGGGCGGTCGGACCCGACGCAAGGTCTCGGGCGGTCGGACCCGACACAAGGTCCCGGGCGGTCGGACCCGACGCAAGGTCCCGGGCGGTCGGACCCGACGCAAGGTCCCGGGCGGTCGGACCCGACACAAGGTCCCGGGCGGTCGGTCCCGACGCAAGGACCGGGGCGGTCGGACCCGACCGAAGGTCCCAGGCTGTCGGACTCGACAGAAGGTCCAGGGCGGTCGGAGTCGACGCAAGGTCCCGAGAGGTCGGACCCGACGCAATGTCCCGGGCGGTCGGACCCGCGCATGTTCCCGGGCGGTCGGACCCGACACAAGCTCCTGGGCGGTCGGACCCGACGCAAGCTCTGGGGCGGTCGGACCCGACGCAAGGTCCCGGGCGGTCGGACCCGACGCAAGATCCCGGGCGGTCGGACCTGACGCAACGCCCGGTGCGGTCGGTCCCGACGCAAGAACCGGGGCGGTCGGACCCGACCGAAGGTCCCAGGCTGTCGGACTCGACAGAAGGTCCCGGGCGGTCGGAGTCGACGCAAGGTCCCGAGAGGTCGGACCTGATGCAAGGTCCCGGGCGGTCGGAACCGACGCAAGGTCCCGGCCGGTCGGACCAGTCGCAAGGTCCCGCGCAGTCAGACCCGATGCATGGTCCCGGGCGGTCGGACCCGACACAAGGTCCCCGGCGGTCGGACCCGACGCAAGGTCCCGGGCGGTCGGACCCGACGCAAGGTCCCGGGCCGTCAGACCCGACACAAGGTCCCGGGCGGTCGGGCCCGACGCAATGTCCCGGGCGGTCGCACCTGACGCAAGGTCCCCGGCAGTCGGACCCGACGCCAGGTCCCGGGCGGTCGGACCAGACGCAAGGTCCCGGGCGGTCGGAGGTGACGCAATGTCCCGGGCGGTCGGAGGCGACGCAAGTCCTGGGCGGTCGGACCCGACGCAAGGTCCCGGGCGGCCAGACCAGAAGCAAGTTCCGGGGTGGTCGGACCCGACGCACGCTCCGGGCCGGTTGGACCGGACGCAAGATC
Source organism: Mustelus asterias (assembly GCF_964213995.1). Taxonomy (NCBI): domain Eukaryota; kingdom Metazoa; phylum Chordata; class Chondrichthyes; order Carcharhiniformes; family Triakidae; genus Mustelus; species Mustelus asterias. The sequence goes on from NW_027590937.1 coordinate 17,954, forward strand.
CCGGGTGGTCGGACCCGACGCAAGGTCCCGGAAGATCGGACCTGATGCAAGACCCCGGGTGGTCGGACCCGACGCAAGGGCCGGGGCGGTTGGACCTGACGCAAGGTCTCGGTCTGTCGGACCCGACGCAAACACCCGGGCGGTCGGACCCAAAGCAAGGTCTGGGGCGGACGGACTCGACGCAAGCTCCGGGCCGGTTGGACTGGACGCCAGATCCAGGCCGGTCGGTCCCGGAGCAAGGCCCGGGGCAAGGCCCGGGGCGGTCGGACCCGACGCAATGCCCGATGCGGTCAGGCCTGACACAAGGTCTCGGGCGGTCAGACCTGACACAAGGTCTCGGGCGGTCGGACCCGACGCAAGGTCTCGGGAGGTCGGACCCGACGCAAGGTCCCGGGCGATCGGACCCGACGCAAGGTCCCGGGCAGTCGGACCCGAAGCAAGCTCCCTGGCGGTCGGACACGACGCAAGCTCCCGGGCGGTCAGACCCGACGCAAGGTCCCGGGCGGTCGGACCGACGGAAGGTCCAGGGCGGTCGGACCTGACGCAAGTTTCCGGGTGGTCGGAAGCGACGCAAGGTCTCGGGCGGTCGGACCCAACGCAAAGTCCCGGGCGGTCGGACCCGACGCAAGGTCCCGGCCGGTCGGACCCGACGCAAGGTCCCGGGCGGTCGGACCCGTCGCATGTTCCCGGGCGGTCGGACCCGATGCAAGGTCCCGGGCGGTCGGACCTGACGCAAGCTCCGGGGCGGTCGGACCCGACGCAAGGTCCCGGGCGGTCGGACCCGACGCAAGGTCCCGGGCGGTCGGACCCGACGCAAGATCCCGGGCGGTCGGACCCGACGCAAGATCCCGGGCGGTCGGACCCGACGCAAGATCCCGGGCGGTCGGACCCGACGCAAGATCCCGGGCGGTCGGACCCGACGCAAGATCCCGGGCGGTCGGACCTGACGCAACGCCCGGTGCGGTCGGTCCCGACGCAAGGACCGGGGCGGTCGGACCCGATGCAAGGTGCCGGGCGGTTGGACCTGACGCAAGGTGCCGGGCGGTCGGGCCCGACGCAAGGTCCCGGGCGGTCGGACCCGACGCAAGGTCCCGGGCGGTCGGACCCGACGCAAGGTCCCGGGCGGTCGGACCCGACGCAAGGTCCCGGGCGGTTGGACCCGACGCAAGGTCCCCGGCTGTCAGACCTGACGCAAGGTCCTGGGCGGTCAGACCCGACGCAAAGTCCCGGGCGATCAGACCCGGCGCAAAGTCCCGGTCGGTCAGACGCAACGCAAGGTCCAGGGCGGTCGGACTTGCGCAAGGTCCAAGGCGGTCGGACCCGAAGCAAGGTCCTGGACGGTCGGACTCGCGCAAAGTCCCGAGCGGTCGGACGCAACCCAAGGTCCCCGGCAGTCGGACCCGACGCAAGGTCCCGGGCATTCAGACAAGACGCAAGGTCCCGGGCGGTCGGTCTCGCACCACATCCCGGGCGGTCGGACCCGACGCAAGGTACCGGGCGGTCATACACAATGCAAGGTCTAGGGCGGTCGGAGTCGACACGAGGTCCGGGGCGGTCGGACCCGATCAAAGGTCCCGGGCTGTCGTACTCGACGCAAGGTCCCGGGCGGTCGGACCCGACGCAAGGTCCCGGGCGGTCGGACCCGACGCAAGGTCCCGGGTGGTCGGGCCCGACGCAAGGTTCCGGCCGGTCAGACCCGAAGCAACGTCCCGGGCGGTCGGACCCGACGCAAGGTCCCGGAAGATCTGACCTGACGCAAGGTTCCGGGTGGCCGGAATCGAGCAAGGTTCAGGGCGGTCGGACCCGACGCAAGGTCCCAGGCGGTCGGACTCGAAGCAAGTTCTGGGGCGGACGGACACAACGCAAGCTCCGGGCCGGTTGGACCGGACGCCAGATACAGGCCGGTCGGTCCCGGAGCAAGGCCCGGGGCGGTCGGACCCGACGCAACGCCCGGTGCGGTCAGACCTGACACAAGGTCTCGGGCGGTCAGACCTGACACAAGGTCTCGGGCGGTCGGACCCGACGCAAGGTCTCGGGCGGTCGGACCCGACACAAGGTCCCGGGCGGTCGGACCCGACGCAAGGTCCCGGGCGGTCGGACCCGACGCAAGGTCCCGGGCGGTCGGACCCGACACAAGGTCCCGGGCGGTCGGACCCGACGCAAGCTCCGGGGCGGTCGGACCCGACGCAAGGTCCCGGGCGGTCGGACCCGACGCAAGATCCCGGGCGGTCGGACCTGACGCAACGCCCGGTGCGGTCGGTCCCGACGCAAGGACCGGGGCGGTCGGACCCGACCGAAGGTCCCAGGCTGTCGGACTCGACAGAAGGTCCAGGGCGGTCGGAGTCGACGCAAGGTCCCGAGAGGTCGGACCCGACGCAATGTCCCGGGCGGTCGGACCCGCGCATGTTCCCGGGCGGTCGGACCCGACACAAGCTCCTGGGCGGTCGGACCCGACGCAAGCTCTGGGGCGGTCGGACCCGACGCAAGGTCCCGGGCGGTCGGACCCGACGCAAGATCCCGGGCGGTCGGACCTGACGCAACGCCCGGTGCGGTCGGTCCCGACGCAAGAACCGGGGCGGTCGGACCCGACCGAAGGTCCCAGGCTGTCGGACTCGACAGAAGGTCCCGGGCGGTCGGAGTCGACGCAAGGTCCCGAGAGGTCGGACCCGATGCAAGGTCCCGGGCGGTCGGAACCGACGCAAGGTCCCGGCCGGTCGGACCAGTCGCAAGGTCCCGCGCAGTCAGACCCGATGCATGGTCCCGGGCGGTCGGACCCGACACAAGGTCCCCGGCGGTCGGACCCGACGCAATGTCCCGGGCGGTCGGACCCGACGCAAGGTCCCGGGCCGTCAGACCCGACACAAGGTCCCGGGCGGTCGGGCCCGACGCAATGTCCCGGGCGGTCGCACCTGACGCAAGGTCCCCGGCAGTCGGACCCGACGCCAGGTCCCGGGCGGTCGGACCAGACGCAAGGTCCCGGGCGGTCGGAGGTGACGCAATGTCCCGGGCGGTCGGAGGCGACGCAAGTCCTGGGCGGTCGGACCCGACGCAAGGTCCCGGGCGGCCAGACCAGAAGCAAGTTCCGGGGTGGTCGGACCCGACGCACGCTCCGGGCCGGTTGGACCGGACGCAAGATCCCGGGTGGTCGGACCCGACGCAAGGTCCCGGAAGATCGGACCTGATGCAAGACCCCGGGTGGTCGGACCCGACGCAAGGGCCGGGGCGGTTGGACCTGACGCAAGGTCTCGGTCGGTCGGACCCGACGCAAACACCCGGGCGGTCGGACCCAAAGCAAGGTCTGGGGCGGACGGACTCGACGCAAGCTCCGGGCCGGTTGGACTGGACGCCAGATCCAGGCCGGTCGGTCCCGGAGCAAGGCCCGGGGCAAGGCCCGGGGCGGTCGGACCCGACGCAATGCCCAGTGCGGTCAGGCCTGACACAAGGTCTCGGGCGGTCAGACCTGACACAAGGTCTCGGGCGGTCGGACCCGACGCAAGGTCTCGGGAGGTCGGACCCGACGCAAGGTCCCGGGCGGTCGGACCCGACGCAAGGTCCCGGGCAGTCGGACCCGAAGCAAGCTCCCTGGCGGTCGGACACGACGCAAGCTCCCGGGCGGTCAGACCCGACGCAAGGTCCCGGGCGGTCGGACCGACGGAAGGTCCAGGGCGGTCGGACCTGACGCAAGTTTCCGGGTGGTCGGAAGCGACGCAAGGTCTCGGGCGGTCGGACCCAACGCAAAGTCCCGGGCGGTCGGACCCGACGCAAGGTCCCGGCCGGTCGGACCCGACACAAGGTCCCGGGCGGTCGGACCCGTCGCATGTTCCCGGGCGGTCGGACCCGATGCAAGGTCCCGGGCGGTCGGACCTGACGCAAGCTCCGGGGCGGTCGGACCCGACGCAAGGTCCCGGGCGGTCGGACCCGACGCAAGGTCCCGGGCGGTCGGACCTGACGCAAGATCCCGGGCGGTCGGACCCGACGCAAGATCCCGGGCGGTCGGACCCGACGCAAGATCCCGGGCGTTCGGACCCGACGCAAGATCCCGGGCGGTCGGACCCGACGCAAGATCCCGGGCGGTCGGACCTGACGCAACGCCCGGTGCGGTCGGTCCCGACGCAAGGACCGGGGCGGTCGGACCCGATGCAAGGTGCCGGGCGGTTGGACCTGACGCAAGGTGCCGGGCGGTCGGGCCCGACGCAAGGTCCCGGGCGGTCGGACCCGACGCAAGGTCCCGGGCGGTCGGACCCGACGCAAGGTCCCGGGCGGTCGGACCCGACGCAAGGTCCCGGGCGGTCGGACCCGACGCAAGGTCCCGGGCGGTGGGACCCGACGCAAGGTCCCGGGCGGTCGGACCCGACGCAAGGTCCCGGGCGGTCGGACCCGACGCAAGGTCCCGGGCGGTCGGACCCGACGCAAGGTCCCGGGCGGTCGGACCCGACGTAAGGCCCCGGGCGGTCGGACCCGACGCAAGGTCCCGGGCGGTCGGACCCAACGCAAGGTCCCGGGCGGTCGGACCCGACGCAGGGTCCCGGGCGGTCGGACCCGACACAAGGTCCCGGGCGGTTGGACCCGAAGCAAGGTTCCGGCCAGTCAGACCCGAAGCAACGTCCCGGGCGGTCGGAACCGACGCAAGGTCTCGGGCGGTCGGACCCGACGCAAAGGCCCGGGCGGTCGGACTCGAAGCAAGTTCTGGTGTGGTCGGACCCGATGCAAGGTCCGGTCGGACCTGATGCAAACCCCGGTCCGGTCGGACCCGACGAAAAGCCCGGTGCGGTTGGACCCGATGCAAGGGCCGGGGGGGTTGGACGTGACGCAAGGTGCCGGGCGGTCGGTTCCGATGCAAGGTGCCGGGCGGTCGGTTCCGACGCAAGGTCTCGGTCGGTCGGACCCGACGCAGGCTCCCGGGCGGTCGGACCCAAAGTAAGGTCCGGGGCGGACGGACTCGACGCAACCTCCGGGCCAGTTGGACCGGACGCCAGATACAGGCCGGTCGGTCCCGGAGCAAGGCCCGGGGCGGTCGGACCCGACGCAACGCCCGGTGCGGTCAGACCCGACGCAAAGCCCGTTGCGGTTGGACCCGATGCAAGGGCCGGGGCGGTTGGAGCTGACGCAAGGTGCCGGGTGGTCGGAGCCGACGCAAGGTCCTGGGCGGTCGGACCCGATGCAAGGTCCCGGGCGGTCGGAGCCGACGCAAGGTCCCGGGCGGTGGGACCCGACGCAAGGTCCCGGGTGGTCGGACCCGATGCAAGGTCCCGGGCGGTCGGACCCGACGCAAGGTCCCGGCCGGTCGGACCCGACGCAAGGTCCCGGGCCGTCAGACCCGACACAAGGTCCCGGGCGGTCGGGCCCGACGCAATGTCCCGGGCGGTCGCACCTGACGCAAGGTCCCCGGCAGTCGGACCCGACGCCAGGTCCCGGGCGGTCGGACCAGACGCAAGGTCCCGGGCGGTCGGAGGTGACGCAATGTCCCGGGCGGTCGGAGGCGACGCAAGTCCTGGGCGGTCGGACCCGACGCAAGGTCCCGGGCGGCCAGACCAGAAGCAAGTTCCGGGGTGGTCGGACCCGACGCACGCTCCGGGCCGGTTGGACCGGACGCAAGGTCCCGGAAGATCGGACCTGATGCAAGACCCCGGGTGGTCGGACCCGACGCAAGGGCCGGGGCGGTTGGACCTGCGCAAGGTCTCGGTCGGTCGGATCCGACGCAAACACCCGGGCGGTCGGACCCAAAGCAAGGTCTGGGGCGGACGGCCTCGACGCAAGCTCCGGGCCGGTTGGACTGGACGCCAGATCCAGGCCGGTCGGTCCCGGAGCAAGGCCCGGGGCAAAGCCCGGGGCGGTCGGACCCGACGCAATGCCCGGTGCGGTCAGGCCTGACACAAGGTCTCGGGCGGTCAGACCTGACACAAGGTCTCGGGCGGTCGGACCCGACGCAAGGTCTCGGGCGGTCGGACCCGACGCAAGGTCCCGGGCGGTCGGACCCGACGCAAGGTCCCGGGCAGTCGGACCCGAAGCAAGCTCCCTGGCGGTCGGACACGACGCAAGCTCCCGGGCGGTCAGACCCGACGCAAGGTCCCGGGCGGTCGGACCGACGGAAGGTCCAGGGCGGTCGGACCTGACGCAAGTTTCCGGGTGGTCGGAAGCGACGCAAGGTCTCGGGCGGTCGGACCCAACGCAAAGTCCCGGGCGGTCGGACCCGACGCAAGGTCCCGGCTGGTCGGACCCGACGCAAGGTCCCGGGCGGTCGGACCCGTCGCATGTTCCCGGGCGGTCGGACCCGACGCAAGGTCCCGGGCGGTCGGACCCGACGCAAGCTCCGGGCGGTCGGACCCGACGCAAAGTCCCGGGCGGTCGGTCCCGACGCAAGGTCCCGGGCGGTCGGACCCGACGCAAGGTCCCGGGCGGTCGGACCCGACGCAAGGTCCCGGGCGGTCGGACCCGACGCAAGGTCCCGGGTGGTCGGGCCCGACGCAAGGTTCCGGCCGGTCAGACCCGAAGCAACGTCCCGGGCAGTCGGACCCGACGCAAGGTCCCGGAAGATCTGACCTGACGCAAGGTTCCGGGTGGCCGGAATCGAGCAAGGTTCAGGGCGGTCGGACCCGACGCAAGGTCCCGGGCGGTCGGACTCGAAGCAAGTTCTGGGGCGGACGGACACAACGCAAGCTCCGGGCCGGTTGGACCGGACGCCAGATACAGGCCGGTCGGTCCCGGAGCAAGGCCCGGGGCGGTCGGACCCGACGCAACGCCCGGTGCGGTCAGACCTGACACAAGGTCTCGGGCGGTCAGACCTGACACAAGGTCTCGGGCGGTCGGACCCGACGCAAGGTCTCGGGCGGTCGGACCCGACACAAGGTCCCGGGCGGTCGGACCCGACGCAAGGTCCCGGGCGGTCGGACCCGACGCAAGGTCCCGGGCGGTCGGACCCGACACAAGGTCCCGGGCGGTCGGACCCGACGCAAGCTCCGGGGCGGTCGGACCCGACGCAAGGTCCCGGGCGGTCGGACCCGACGCAAGATCCCGGGCGGTCGGACCTGACGCAACGCCCGGTGCGGTCGGTCCCGACGCAAGGACCGGGGCGGTCGGACCCGACCGAAGGTCCCAGGCTGTCGGACTCGACAGAAGGTCCAGGGCGGTCGGACCCGACGCAATGTCCCGGGCGGTCGGACCCGCGCAAGTTCCCGGGCGGTCGGACCCGACACAAGCTCCTGGGCGGTCGGACCCGACGCAAGCTCTGGGGCGGTCGGACCCGACGCAAGGTCCCGGGCGGTCGGACCCGACGCAAGATCCCGGGCGGTCGGACCTGACGCAACGCCCGGTGCGGTCGGTCCCGACGCAAGAACCGGGGCGGTCGGACCCGACCGAAGGTCCCAGGCTGTCGGACTCGACAGAAGGTCCCGGGCGGTCGGAGTCGACGCAAGGTCCCGAGAGGTCGGACCCGATGCAAGGTCCCGGGCGGTCGGAACCGACGCAAGGTCCCGGCCGGTCGGACCAGTCGCAGGGTCCCGCGCAGTCAGACCCGATGCATGGTCCCGGGCGGTCGGACCCGACACAAGGTCCCCGGCGGTCGGACCCGACGCAAGGTCCCGGGCGGTCGGACCCGACGCAAGGTCCCGGGCCGTCAGACCCGACACAAGGTCCCGGGCGGTCGGGCCCGACGCAATGTCCCGGGCGGTCGCACCTGACGCAAGGTCCCCGGCAGTCGGACCCGACGCCAGGTCCCGGGCGGTCGGACCAGACGCAAGGTCCCGGGCGGTCGGAGGTGACGCAATGTCCCGGGCGGTCGGAGGCGACGCAAGTCCTGGGCGGTCGGACCCGACGCAAGGTCCCGGGCGGCCAGACCAGAAGCAAGTTCCGGGGTGGTCGGACCCGACGCACGCTCCGGGCCGGTTGGACCGGACGCAAGATCCCGGGTGGTCGGACCCGACGCAAGGTCCCGGAAGATCGGACCTGATGCAAGACCCCGGGTGGTCGGACCCGACGCAAGGGCCGGGGCGGTTGGACCTGACGCAAGGTCTCGGTCGGTCGGACCCGACGCAAACACCCGGGCGGTCGGACCCAAAGCAAGGTCAGGGGCGGACGGACTCGACGCAAGCTCCGGGCCGGTTGGACTGGACGCCAGATCCAGGCCGGTCGGTCCCGGAGCAAGGCCCGGGGCAAGGCCCGGGGCGGTCGGACCCGACGCAATGCCCGGTGCGGTCAGGCCTGACACAAGGTCTCGGGCGGTCAGACCTGACACAAGGTCTCGGGCGGTCGGACCCGACGCAAGGTCTCGGGAGGTCGGACCCGACGCAAGGTCCCGGGCGGTCGGTCCCGACGCAAGGTCCCGGGCAGTCGGACCCGAAGCAAGCTCCCTGGCGGTCGGACACGACGCAAGCTCCCGGGCGGTCAGACCCGACGCAAGGTCCCGGGCGGTCGGACCGACGGAAGGTCCAGGGCGGTCGGACCTGACGCAAGTTTCCGGGTGGTCGGAAGCGACGCAAGGTCTCGGGCGGTCGGACCCAACGCAAAGTCCCGGGCGGTCGGACCCGACGCAAGGTCCCGGCCGGTCGGACCCGACGCAAGGTCCCGGGCGGTCGGACCCGTCGCATGTTCCCGGGCGGTCGGACCCGATGCAAGGTCCCGGGCGGTCGGACCCGACACAAGCTCCGGGGCGGTCGGACCCGACGCAAGGTCCCGGGTGGTCGGACCCGACGCAAGGTCCCGGGCGGTCGGACCTGACGCAAGATCCCGGGCGGTCGGACCCGACGCAAGATCCCGGGCGGTCGGACCCGACGCAAGATCCCGGGCGGTCGGACCCGACGCAAGATCCCGGGCGGTCGGACCCGACGCAAGATCCCGGGCGGTCGGACCTGACGCAACGCCCGGTGCGGTCGGTCCCGACGCAAGGACCGGGGCGGTCGGACCCGATGCAAGGTGCCGGGCGGTTGGACCTGACGCAAGGTGCCGGGCGGTCGGGCCCGACGCAATGTCCCGGGCGGTCGGACCCGACGCATGGTCCCGGGCGGTCGGACCCGACGCAAGGTCCCGGGCGGTCGGACCCGACGCAAGGTCCCGGGCGGTCGGACCCGACGCAAGGTCCCGGGCGGTCGGACCCGACGCAAGGTCCCGGGCGGTCGGACCCGACGCAAGGTCCCGGGCGGTCGGACCCGACGCAAGGTCCCGGGCGGTCGGACCCGACGCAAGGTCCCGGGCGGTCGGACCCGACGTAAGGCCCCGGGCGGTCGGACCCGACGCAAGGTCCCGGGCGGTCGGACCCAACGCAAGGTCCCGGGCGGTCGGACCCGACGCAGGGTCCCGGGCGGTCGGACCCGACACAAGGTCCCGGGCGGTTGGACCCGAAGCAAGGTTCCGGCCGGTCAGACCCGAAGCAACGTCCCGGGCGGTCGGAACCGACGCAAGGTCTCGGGCGGTCGGACCCGACGCAAAGGCCCGGGCGGTCGGACTCGAAGCAAGTTCTGGTGTGGTCGGACCCGATGCAAGGTCCGGTCGGACCTGATGCAAACCCCGGTCCGGTCGGACCCGACGAAAAGCCCGGTGCGGTTGGACCCGATGCAAGGGCCGGGGCGGTTGGACGTGACGCAAGGTGCCGGGCGGTCGGTTCCGATGCAAGGTGCCGGGCAGTCGGTTCCGACGCAAGGTCTCGGTCGGTCGGACCCGACGCAAGCTCCCGGGCGGTCGGACCCAAAGTAAGGTCCGGGGCGGACGGACTCGACGCAACCTCCGGGCCAGTTGGACCGGACGCCAGATACAGGCCGGTCGGTCCCGGAGCAAGGCCCGGGGCGGTCGGACCCGACGCAACGCCCGGTGCGGTCAGACCCGACGCAAAGCCCGTTGCGGTTGGACCCGATGCAAGGGCCGGGGCGGTTGGAGCTGACGCAAGGTGCCGGGTGGTCGGACCCGACGCAAGGTCCTGGGCGGTCGGACCCGATGCAAGGTCCCGGGCGGTCGGAGCCGACGCAAGGCCCCGGGCGGTGGGACCCGACGCAAGGTCCCGGGTGGTCGGACCCGACGCAAGGTCCCGGGCGGTCGGACCCGACGCAAGGTCCCAGCCGGTCGGACCCGACGCAAGGTCCCGGGCGGTCAGAATCGACGCAAAGTCCTGGGTGGTCGGACCCGACGCAAGTCCCGGTCGGTCGGACCCGACGCATGGTCCCGGGCGGTCGGAATCGACGCAAAGTCCTGGGTGGTCGGACCCGACGCAAGGTCCCGGTCGGTCGGACCCGACGCAATGTTCCGGCCGGTGAGACCCGACGCAAGGTCCCGGGCGGTCGGACCCAACGCAAGGTCCCGGAAGATCGGACCTGACGCAAGGTTCCGGGTGGTCGGAACCGAAGCAACGTCCTGGGCGGTCAGACCCAACGCAAGGTCCCGGAAGATCGGACCTGACGCAAGGTTCCGGGTGGTCGGAACCGACGCAAGGTCTCGGGCGGTCGGACCCGACGCAAGGTCCCGGGCGGTCGGACCCGACGCAAGGTCCCGGGCGGTCGGACCCGACGCAAGGTCCCGGGCGGTCGGACCCGACGCAAGGTCCCGGGCGGTCGGACCCGACGCAAGGTCCCGGGCGGTCGGACCCGACGCAAGGTCCCGGGCGGTCGGAATCGACGCAAAGTCCTGGGTGGTCGGACCCGACGCAAGGTCCCGGTCGGTCGGACCCGACGCAAGGTCCCGGGCAGTCGGAATCGACGCAAAGTCCTGGGTGGTGGGACCCGACGCAAGGTCCCGGTCGGTCGTACCCGACGCAAGGTTCCGGCCGGTGAGACCCGAAACAACGTCCTGGGCGGTCTGACCCGACGCAAGGTCCCGGAAGATCGGACCTGACGTAAGGTTCCGGGTGGTTGGAACCGACGCAAGGTCTTGGGCGGTTGGACCCGACGCAAAGTCCCAGGCGGCCGGACCCGACGCAAGGTCCCGGGCGGTCGGACCCGACGCAAGGTCCCGGGAGGTCGGACCCGACGCATGTTCCCGGGCGGTCGGACCCGACGCAAGCTCCCGGGCGGTCGGTTCCGACGCAAGCTCCGGGGCGGTCGGAACCGACGCAAGCTCCGGGCCAGTTGGACCGGACGCCAGATCCAGGCCGGTCGGTCCCGGAGCAAGGCCCGGGGCGGTCGGACCCGACGCAACGCCCGGTGCGGTCAGACCCGACGCAAAGCCCGGTGCGGTTGGACCCGATGCAAGGGCCGGGGCGGTTGGACCTGACGCAAGGTGCCGGGCGGTCGGACCCGACGCAAGGTCCCGGGTGGTCGGACCCGACGCAAGGTCCCGGGCGGTCGGACCCGACGCAAGGTCCCGGGCGGTCGGACCCGACGCAAGGTCCCGGGCGGTCGGAATCGACGCAAAGTCCTGGGTGGTCGGACCCGACGCAAGGTCCTGGTCGGTCGGACCCGACGCAAGGTCCCGGGCGGTCGGAATCGACGCAAAGTCCTGGGTGGTCGGACCCGACGCAAGGTCCCGGTCGGTCGGACCCAACGCAAGGTTCCGGCCGGTGACACCCGAAGCAACGTCCTGGGCGGTCGGACCCGACGCAAGGCCCCGGGCGGTCGGACCCGAAGCATGGTCCCGGGCGGTCAAACCCGACGCAAGGTCCAGGGCGGTCGGACCCGAAACAAGGTCCCGGGCCGTCAAACCCGACGCAAGGTCCAGGGCGGTCTGAAAGGTCGCAAGGTCCCGGGCATTCGGACCCGACACAAGGTCCTGGGCGGTCGGAACCGATGCAAGGTCCCGGGCGGTCGGACCCGACGCAAAGTCCCGGGCGGTCGGACCCCACGCAAGGTCCCGGGCGGTCGGACAGGACGCATGATCCTGGGCGGTCAGACCCGACGCAAGGGCCTGGGCGGTCAGACTCGACGCAAGATCCCGGGCGGTCGGACCCGACGCAAGGTCCCGGGCGGTCAGACCCGACGCAAGGTCCCGGAAGATCGGACCTGACGCAAGGTTCCGGGTGGTCGGAAGCGACACAAGGTCTCGGGGGGTCGGACCCAACGCAAGGTCCCGGGCGGTCGGACCCGACGCAAGGCCCCGGGCGGTCGGACCCGACGCAAGGTCCCGGGCGGTCGGACCCGTCGCATGTTCCCGGGCGGTCGGACCCGACGCAAGCTCCGGGGCGGTCGGACCCGACGCAAGGTCCCGGGCGGTCGGACCTGACGCAAGACCTCGGGCGGTCGGACCTGACGCAACGCCCGGTGCGGTCGGTCCCGACGCAAGGACCGGGGCGGTCGGACCCGACCGAAGGTCCCAGGCTGTCGGACTCGATGCAAGCTCCTGGGCGGTCGGACCCGACGCAAGCTCCCGGGCGGTCGGACACGACGCAAGCTCCCGGGCGGTCGGACCCGACGCAAGCTCCCGGGCGGTCGGACCGACGGAAGGTCCAGGGCGGGGGGACCCGACGCACGATCCCGGGCGGTCGGACCCGACGCAAGTTCCCGGGCGGTCGGACCCGACGCAAGGTCCCGGGCGGTCGGACCCGAAGCAAGGTCCCGGGCGGTCAAACCCGACGCAAGGTCCAGGGCGGTCGGACCCGAAGCAAGGTCCCAGGCAGTCGGACCCCACGCAAGGTCCCGGGCGGTCGGACCCCACGCAAAGTCCCGGGCGGTCGGACCCGACGCAAGTTCCTGGCCGCTCGGACCCGATGCAAGATCCCATGTGGTCGGACCTGATGCATGATCCTGGGCGGTCAGACCCGACGCAAGGTCCCGGGCGGTCAGACTCGACGCAAGATCCCGGGCGGTCGGACCTGACGCAACGCCCGGTGCGGTCGGTCCCCGACGCCAGGACCGGGGCGGTCGGACCCGACCGAAGGTCCCGGGCTGTCGGGCTCGACGCAAGATCCCGGGCGGTCGGACCTGACGCAAGGTCCCGGGTGGTCGGACCAGACGCAAGGTCCCGGGCAGTCGGACCCGATGCATGGTCCCGAGCGGTCGGATGGAATGCAAGGCCCCGGGCGGTCGGAACCGACGCAAGGCCCCGGGTGGTCGGACCAGACGCAAGGTCCCGGGCAGTCGGACTCGAAGCAAGTTCTGGGGTGGTCGGACCCGATGGAAGGTCCGGTCCAGTCGGACCTGACGCAAACCCCGGTCCGGTCAGACCCGACGCAAAGCCCGGTGCGGTTGGACCCGATGCAAGGGCCGGGGCGGTTGGACCTGACGCAAGGTGCCGGGCGGTCGGACCCGACGCAAGGTCCCGGGCGGTCGGACCCGACGCAAGGTCCCGGGCGGTCGGACCCGACGCAAGGTCCCGGGCGGTCGGACCCGACGCAAGGTCCCGGGCGGTCGGACCCGACGCAAGGTCCCGGGCGGTCGGACCCGACGCAAGGTCCCGGGCGGTCGGACCTGAAGCAAGGTTCCGGCCGGTCAGACCCGAAGCAACGTCCCGGGCGGTCGGAACCGACGCAAGGTCCCGGGCGGTCGGACTCGAAGCAAGTTCTGGGGTGGTCGGACCCGATGCAAGGTCCGGTCGGACCTGACGCAAACCCCGTTCCGGTCGGATGCGACGCAAACCCGGTGCGGTTGGACCCGATGCAAGGGCCAGGGTGGTTGGACCTGACGCACGGTGCAGGGCGGTCGGTTCCGACGCAAGGTCTCAGTCGGTCGGACCCGACGCAAGCTCCCGGGCGGTCGGACCCAAAGCAAGGTCCGGGGCGGACGGACTCGACGCAACGTCTCGGGCGGTCGGGCCCGTGCAAGGTCCCGGGCGGTCGGACCCGACACAAGGTCCCGGGCGGTTGGACCCGACGCAAGGTCCCGGGCGGTCGGACCCGACACAAGGTCCCGGGCGGTCGGACCCGATGCAAGGTCCCGGGCATTCGGACCCGACACAAGGTCCTGGGCGGTCGGAACCGACGCAAAGTCCCGGGCGGTCGGACCCCTCGCAAGGTCCTGGGCGGTCGGACAAGACGCATGATCCTGGGCGGTCAGACCCGACGCAAGGTCCCGGGCGGTCGGACACGACGCAAGGTCCCGGAAGATCGGACCTGACGCAAGTTTCCGGGTTGTCGGAAGCGACGCAAGGTCTCGGGCGGTCGGACCCAACGCAAGGTCCCGGGCGGTCGGACCCGACGCAAGGTCCCGGGCGGTCGGACCCGACGCAAGGTCCCGGGCGGTCGGACCCGTCGCATGTTCCTGGGCGGTCGGACCCGACGCAAGCTCCCGGGCGGTCGGACCCGACGCAAGCTCCGGGGCGGTCGGACCCGACGCAAGGTCCCGGGCGGTCGGACCTGACGCATGTTCCCGGGCGGTCGGACCCGACGCATGTTCCCGGGCGGTCGGACCCGACGCAAGCTCCCGGGGCGGTCGGACCCGACGCATGTTCCCGGGCGGTCGGACCCGACGCATGTTCCCGGGCGGTCGGACCCGACGCAAGCTCCCGGGCGGTCGGTTCCGACGCAAGCTCCGGGGCGGTCGGAACCGACGCAAGGTCCCGGGCGGTCGGTTCCGACGCAAGCTCCGGGGCGGTCGGACCTGATGCAACGCCCGGTGCGGTCGGTCCCGATGCAAGGACCGGGGTGGTCCGACCCAACCGAAGGTCCCAGGCTGTCGGACTCGACTCAAGGTCCCGGGCGGCCGGAGTCGACGCAAGGTCCCGAGAGGTCGGACCCGACGCAAGGTCCCGGGCGGTCGGACTCGAAGCAAGGTCTGGGGTGGTCGGACCCGATGCAAGGTCCGGTCCGGTCGGACCTGACGCAAACCCCGGTCCGGTCGGACGCGACGCAAAGCCCGGTGCGGTTGGACCCGATGCAAGGGCCGGGGCGGTTGGACCAGACGCAAGGTTTCGGTCGGTCGGACCCGACGCAAGGTCTCGGTCGGTCGGACCCGACGCAAACACCCGGGCGGTCGGACCCAAAGCAAGGTCCGAGGCGGACGGACTCGACGCAAGCTCCGGGCCGGTTGGACCGGACGCCAGATCCAGGCCGGTCGGTCCCGGAGCAAGGCCCGGGGCGGTCGGACCCGACGCAACGCCCGGTGCGGTCAGGCCTGACACAAGGTCTCGGGCGGTCGGACCCGAAGCAAGCTCCCTGGCGGTCGGACACTACGCAAGCTCCCGGGCGGTCGGACCCGACGCAAGGTCCTGGGCGGTCGGACCGACGGAAGGTCCAGGGCGGGGGGACGCGACGCACGATCCCGGGCGGTCGGACCCGACGCAAGTTCCCGGGCGGTCGGACCCGACGCAAGGTCCCGGGCGGTCGGACCCGACGCAAGGTCCCGGGCGGTCGGACACGACGCAAGGTACTGGGCGGTCAGACATGAAGCAAGGTCTGGGACAGTTGGAGTTGACGCAATGTCCCGGGCAGTCCGACCTGGCGCAAGGTTCTGTGCGGTCGGACACGACCGAAGGTCCCGGGCTGTCGGATCCGACGGAAGCTCCGGGCCGTTCGGACCGGACGCAAGATCCGGGCCAGTTGGACCCGATGCAAGGTCCAGTCCGGTCGGACCTGACGCAAGGCCCAGTCCGGTCCGACCCGATGGAACGCCCGGTGCAGTTGCAACCGATGCACGGTCCCGGGCGATCGGACCCGACGCAAAATCCCGGGCGATCGGACCCGACGCAAGGTCCCGGGCGGTTGGACCCGATGCAAGGTCCCCGGCTGTCAGACCTGACGCAAGGTCCTGGGCGGTCGGACCCGACGCAAAGTCCCGGGCGATCAGACCCGACGCAAAGTCCTGGTCGGTCAGACGCGACGCAAGGTCCAGGGCGGTCGGACTTGCGCAAGGTCCAAGGCGGTCGGACCGGAAGCAAGGTCCCGGGCGGTCGGACACAACGCAAGGTCTGCGGCGGGCGGAGTCGACGCAAGGTCCGGGGTGGTCGGACCCGACGCAACGCCCGGTGCGGTCGGACCCGACGTAAGGGCCGGGCCGTTCCGATCTGACGCAAGGTCCTGGGCGGTCGGAACCGACGCAAAGTCCCGGGCGGTCGGACCCCTCGCAAGGTCCTGGGCGGTCGGACAAGACGCATGATCCTGGGCGGTCAGACCCGACGCAAGGTCCCGGGCGGTCAGACTCGACGCAAGATCCCGGGCGGTCGGACACGACGCAAGGTCCCGGAAGATCGGACCTGACGCAAGTTTCCGGGTTGTCGGAAGCGACGCAAGGTCTCGGGCGGTCGGACCCAACGCAAGGTCCCGGGCGGTCGGACCCGACGCAAGGTCCCGGGCGGTCGGACCCGACGCAAGGTCCCGGGCGGTCGGACCCGTCGCATGTTCCTGGGCGGTCGGACCCGACGCAAGCTCCCGGGCGGTCGGACCCGACGCAAGCTCCGGGGCGGTCGGACCCGACGCAAGGTCCCGGGCGGTCGGACCTGACGCATGTTCCCGGGCGGTCGGACCCGACGCATGTTCCCGGGCGGTCGGACCCGACGCAAGCTCCCGGGGCGGTCGGACCCGACGCATGTTCCCGGGCGGTCGGACCCGACGCATGTTCCCGGGCGGTCGGACCCGACGCAAGCTCCCGGGCGGTCGGTTCCGACGCAAGCTCCGGGGCGGTCGGAACCGACGCAAGGTCCCGGGCGGTCGGTTCCGACGCAAGCTCCGGGGCGGTCGGACCTGATGCAACGCCCGGTGCGGTCGGTCCCGATGCAAGGACCGGGGTGGTCCGACCCAACCGAAGGTCCCAGGCTGTCGGACTCGACTCAAGGTCCCGGGCGGCCGGAGTCGACGCAAGGTCCCGAGAGGTCGGACCCGACGCAAGGTCCCGGGCGGTCGGACTCGAAGCAAGGTCTGGGGTGGTCGGACCCGATGCAAGGTCCGGTCCGGTCGGACCTGACGCAAACCCCGGTCCGGTCGGACGCGACGCAAAGCCCGGTGCGGTTGGACCCGATGCAAGGGCCGGGGCGGTTGGACCAGACGCAAGGTTTCGGTCGGTCGGACCCGACGCAAGGTCTCGGTCGGTCGGACCCGACGCAAACACCCGGGCGGTCGGACCCAAAGCAAGGTCCGAGGCGGACGGACTCGACGCAAGCTCCGGGCCGGTTGGACCGGACGCCAGATCCAGGCCGGTCGGTCCCGGAGCAAGGCCCGGGGCGGTCGGACCCGACGCAACGCCCGGTGCGGTCAGGCCTGACACAAGGTCTCGGGCGGTCGGACCCGAAGCAAGCTCCCTGGCGGTCGGACACTACGCAAGCTCCCGGGCGGTCGGACCCGACGCAAGGTCCTGGGCGGTCGGACCGACGGAAGGTCCAGGGCGGGGGGACGCGACGCACGATCCCGGGCGGTCGGACCCGACGCAAGTTCCCGGGCGGTCGGACCCGACGCAAGGTCCCGGGCGGTCGGACCCGACGCAAGGTCCCGGGCGGTCGGACACGACGCAAGGTACTGGGCGGTCAGACATGAAGCAAGGTCTGGGACAGTTGGAGTTGACGCAATGTCCCGGGCAGTCCGACCTGGCGCAAGGTTCTGTGCGGTCGGACACGACCGAAGGTCCCGGGCTGTCGGATCCGACGGAAGCTCCGGGCCGTTCGGACCGGACGCAAGATCCGGGCCAGTTGGACCCGATGCAAGGTCCAGTCCGGTCGGACCTGACGCAAGGCCCAGTCCGGTCCGACCCGATGGAACGCCCGGTGCAGTTGCAACCGATGCACGGTCCCGGGCGATCGGACCCGACGCAAAATCCCGGGCGATCGGACCCGACGCAAGGTCCCGGGCGGTTGGACCCGATGCAAGGTCCCCGGCTGTCAGACCTGACGCAAGGTCCTGGGCGGTCGGACCCGACGCAAAGTCCCGGGCGATCAGACCCGACGCAAAGTCCTGGTCGGTCAGACGCGACGCAAGGTCCAGGGCGGTCGGACTTGCGCAAGGTCCAAGGCGGTCGGACCGGAAGCAAGGTCCCGGGCGGTCGGACACAACGCAAGGTCTGCGGCGGGCGGAGTCGACGCAAGGTCCGGGGTGGTCGGACCCGACGCAACGCCCGGTGCGGTCGGACCCGACGTAAGGGCCGGGCCGTTCCGATCTGACGCAAGGTCCCCGGCGTTCAAACCTAACGCAAGGTCCCGGACGGTCGGTCCCGACGCAAAGTCCCGGTCGGTCAGACCCGATGCAAGGGCCCGGGCGGTCGGAAACGACGCAAAGCCGCGGGCGGTCGGAACAGACGCAAGGTCACAGGCGGTCGGACCCGACGCAATGTCCAGGGTGGTCGGACCCGACGAAAGGTACCGGGCGGTCGGACCCGACGCAAGGTCCCAGGCAGTTGGACCCGACGCAAGGTCCCGGGCGTTCGGACCCGACGCAAGATCCAGGGCGGTCAGACCCGACCCAAGGTCCTGGACGGTCGGACTCGCGCAAGGTCCCGAGCGGTCGGACGCAACCCAAGGTCCGCGGCAGTCGGACCTGATGCAAGGTCCCGGGCAGTCGGACAAGACGCAAGGTCCCAGGCGGTCGGACTCGCACCACATCCCGGGCGGTCGGACCCGACGCACAGTCCCGGGCGGTCAGACCAGACGCAAGGTACCGGGCAGTCATACACAATGCAAGGTCTGGGGCGGTCGGAGTCGACACGAGGTCCGGGGCGGTCGGACCCGATCAAAGGTCCCGGGCTGTCGTACTCGACGCAAGGTCCCACCCGGTCGGACCCGACGCAAGGTCCCGGGCGGTCAGACCCGATGCAAGGTCCCAGGCGGTCGGACCCGACGCAAGGTCCCGGAGCGGTCAGACCCGAGGCAAGGTCCCGGGCGGTAGGACCAGACGCATGGTCCCGGGCGGTCGGACCCGACGCAAGGTCCCGGGCGGTAGGACCCGACGCAAGGTACTGGGCGGTCAGACATGAAGCAAGGTCTGGGGCAGTCGGAGTTGACGCAATGTCCAGGGCGGTGTGACCCGACGCAATGCCTGGTTCGGTCGGACCCGACGCAAGGTCCCGGGCGGTTGGACCCGACGCAAGGTCCCGGGCGATCAGACCCGACGCAAAGTCCTGGTCGGTCAGACGCGACGCAAGGTCCAGGGCGGTCGGACTTGCGCAAGGTCCAAGGCGGTCGGACCCGAAGCAAGGTCCCGGGCGGTCGGACACAACGCAAGGTCTGCGGCGGGCGGAGTCGACGCAAGGTCCGGGGTGGTCGGACCCGACGCAACGCCCGGTGCGGTCGGACCCGACGTAAGGGCCGGGCCGTTCCGATCTGACGCAAGGTCCCCGGCGTTCAAACCTAACGCAAGGTCCCGGACGGTCGGTCCCGACGCAAAGTCCCGGTCGGTCAGACCCGATGCAAGGGCCCGGGCGGTCGGAAACGACGCAAAGCCGCGGGGCGGTCGGACCCGATGCAAGATCCCAGGCGGTCGGAACAGACGCAATGTCCAGGGTGGTCGGACCCGACGAAAGGTACCGGGCGGTCGGACCCGACGCAAGGTCCCAGGCAGTCGGAACAGACGCAATGTCCAGGGTGGTCGGACCCGACGAAAGGTCCCAGGCAGTCGGAACAGACGCAATGTCCAGGGTGGTCGGACCCGACGAAAGGTACCGGGCGGTCGCACCCGACGCAAGGTCCCAGGCAGTCGGACCCGACGCAAGGTCCCGGGCGGTCGGACCCGACGCAAGGTCCAGGGCGGTCAGACCCGACCCAAGGTCCTGGACGGTCGGACTCGCGCAAGGTCCCGAGCGGTCGGACGCAACCCAAGGTCCCGGGCAGTCGGACAAGACGCAAGGTCCCGGGCGGTCGGACTCGCACCACATCCCGGGCGGTCGGACCCGACGCACGGTCCCGGGCGGTCAGACCAGACGCAAGGTACCGGGCAGTCATACACAATGCAAGGTCTGGGGCGGTTGGAGTCGACACGAGGTCCGGGGCGGTCGGACCCGATCAAAGGTCCCGGGCTGTCGTACTCGACGCAAGGTCCCACCCGGTCGGACCCGACTCAAGGTCCCGGGCGGTCGAACCGGACGCAAGGTCCCGGGCGGTCAGACCCGACGCAAGGTCCCAGGCGGTCGGACCCAACGCAAGGTCCTGGAGCGGTCAGACCCGAGGCAAGGTCCCGGGCGGTAGGACCAGACGCATGGTCCCGGGCGGTCGGACCCGACGCAAGGTCCCGGGCGGTAGGACCCGACGCAAGGTACTGGGCAGTCAGACATGAAGCAAGGTTTGGGGCAGTCGGAGTTGACGCAATGTCCAGGGCGGTCGGACCCGACGCAATGCCTGGTTCGGTCGGACCCGACGTAAGGGCCGTGGTGGTCCGACCTGACGCAAGGTCCTGGGCGGTCGGACACGACCGAAGGTCCCGGGCGGTCGGAACCGACGCAAAATCCCGGGCGATCGGACCCGACGCAAGGTCCCGGTCGGTCAGACCCGACGTATGGTCCCGAGCGGTGGGACTCGACGCAAGGTCCCGGGCGGTTGGACCCGACGCAAGGTCCCTGGCGATCAGACCCGACGCAAAGTCCCGGTCGGTCAGACGCGACGCAAGGTCCAGGGCGGTCGGACTTGCACAAGGTCCAAGGCGGTCGGACCCGAAGCAAGGTCCCGGGCGGTCGGACACAACGCAAGGTCTGCGGCGGGCGGAGTCGACGCAAGGTCCGGGGTGGTCGGACCCGACGCAACGCCCGGTGCGGTCGGACCCGACGTAAGGGCCGGGCCGTTCCGATCTGACGCAAGGTCCCCGGCGTTCAAACCTAACGCAATGTCCCGGACGGTCGGTCCCGACGCAAAGTCCCGGTCGGTCAGACCCGATGCAAGGGCCCGGGCGGTCGGAAACGACGCAAAGCCGCGGGCGGTCGGACCCGATGCAAGGTCCCAGGCGGTCGGAACAGACGCAAGGTCACAGGCGGTCGGACCCGACGCAATGTCCAGGGTGGTCGGACCCGACGAAAGGTCCCGGGCGGTCGGACCCGATGCAAGGTCCCAGGCAGTCGGACCCGACGCAAGGTCCCGGGCGGTCGGACCCGACGCAAGGTCCAGGGCGGTCAGACCCGACCCAAGGTCCTGGACGGTCGGACTCGCGCAAGGTCCCGAGCGGTCGGACGCAACCCAAGGTCCGCGGCAGTCAGACCTGACGCAAGGTCCCGGGCAGTCGGACGAGACGCAAGGTCCCGGGCGGTCGGACTCGCACCACATCCCGGGCGGTCAGACCCGACGCACGGTCCCGGGCGGCCAGACCAGACGCAAGGTACCGGGCAGTCATACACAATGCAAGGTCTGGGGCGGTCGGAGTCGACACGAGGTCCAGGGCGGTCGGACCCGATCAAAGGTCCCGGGCTGTCGTACTCACCGCAAGGTCCCGGGCGGTCAGACCCGATACAAGGTTCCGGGCGGTCGGACCCGACGCAAGGTCCCGGACGGTCGGAACCGACGCAAGGTCACAGGCGGTCGGACCCGACGCAATGTCCAGGGTGGTCGGACCCGACGAAAGGTACCGGGCGGTCGGACCCGACGCAAGGTCCCAGGCAGTTGGACCCGACGCAAGGTCCCGGGCGTTCGGACCCGACGCAAGATCCAGGGCGGTCAGACCCGACCCAAGGTCCTGGACGGTCGGACTCGCGCAAGGTCCCGAGCGGTCGGACGCAACCCAAGGTCCGCGGCAGTCGGACCTGATGCAAGGTCCCGGGCAGTCGGACAAGACGCAAGGTCCCAGGCGGTCGGACTCGCACCACATCCCGGGCGGTCGGACCCGACGCACAGTCCCGGGCGGTCAGACCAGACGCAAGGTACCGGGCAGTCATACACAATGCAAGGTCTGGGGCGGTCGGAGTCGACACGAGGTCCGGGGCGGTCGGACCCGATCAAAGGTCCCGGGCTGTCGTACTCGACGCAAGGTCCCACCCGGTCGGACCCGACGCAAGGTCCCGGGCGGTCAGACCCGATGCAAGGTCCCAGGCGGTCGGACCCGACGCAAGGTCCCGGAGCGGTCAGACCCGAGGCAAGGTCCCGGGCGGTAGGACCAGACGCATGGTCCCGGGCGGTCGGACCCGACGCAAGGTCCCGGGCGGTAGGACCCGACGCAAGGTACTGGGCGGTCAGACATGAAGCAAGGTCTGGGGCAGTCGGAGTTGACGCAATGTCCAGGGCGGTGTGACCCGACGCAATGCCTGGTTCGGTCGGACCCGACGCAAGGTCCCGGGCGGTTGGACCCGACGCAAGGTCCCGGGCGATCAGACCCGACGCAAAGTCCTGGTCGGTCAGACGCGACGCAAGGTCCAGGGCGGTCGGACTTGCGCAAGGTCCAAGGCGGTCGGACCCGAAGCAAGGTCCCGGGCGGTCGGACACAACGCAAGGTCTGCGGCGGGCGGAGTCGACGCAAGGTCCGGGGTGGTCGGACCCGACGCAACGCCCGGTGCGGTCGGACCCGACGTAAGGGCCGGGCCGTTCCGATCTGACGCAAGGTCCCCGGCGTTCAAACCTAACGCAAGGTCCCGGACGGTCGGTCCCGACGCAAAGTCCCGGTCGGTCAGACCCGATGCAAGGGCCCGGGCGGTCGGAAACGACGCAAAGCCGCGGGGCGGTCGGACCCGATGCAAGATCCCAGGCGGTCGGAACAGACGCAATGTCCAGGGTGGTCGGACCCGACGAAAGGTACCGGGCGGTCGGACCCGACGCAAGGTCCCAGGCAGTCGGAACAGACGCAATGTCCAGGGTGGTCGGACCCGACGAAAGGTCCCAGGCAGTCGGAACAGACGCAATGTCCAGGGTGGTCGGACCCGACGAAAGGTACCGGGCGGTCGCACCCGACGCAAGGTCCCAGGCAGTCGGACCCGACGCAAGGTCCCGGGCGGTCGGACCCGACGCAAGGTCCAGGGCGGTCAGACCCGACCCAAGGTCCTGGACGGTCGGACTCGCGCAAGGTCCCGAGCGGTCGGACGCAACCCAAGGTCCCGGGCAGTCGGACAAGACGCAAGGTCCCGGGCGGTCGGACTCGCACCACATCCCGGGCGGTCGGACCCGACGCACGGTCCCGGGCGGTCAGACCAGACGCAAGGTACCGGGCAGTCATACACAATGCAAGGTCTGGGGCGGTTGGAGTCGACACGAGGTCCGGGGCGGTCGGACCCGATCAAAGGTCCCGGGCTGTCGTACTCGACGCAAGGTCCCACCCGGTCGGACCCGACTCAAGGTCCCGGGCGGTCGAACCGGACGCAAGGTCCCGGGCGGTCAGACCCGACGCAAGGTCCCAGGCGGTCGGACCCAACGCAAGGTCCTGGAGCGGTCAGACCCGAGGCAAGGTCCCGGGCGGTAGGACCAGACGCATGGTCCCGGGCGGTCGGACCCGACGCAAGGTCCCGGGCGGTAGGACCCGACGCAAGGTACTGGGCAGTCAGACATGAAGCAAGGTTTGGGGCAGTCGGAGTTGACGCAATGTCCAGGGCGGTCGGACCCGACGCAATGCCTGGTTCGGTCGGACCCGACGTAAGGGCCGTGGTGGTCCGACCTGACGCAAGGTCCTGGGCGGTCGGACACGACCGAAGGTCCCGGGCGGTCGGAACCGACGCAAAATCCCGGGCGATCGGACCCGACGCAAGGTCCCGGTCGGTCAGACCCGACGTATGGTCCCGAGCGGTGGGACTCGACGCAAGGTCCCGGGCGGTTGGACCCGACGCAAGGTCCCTGGCGATCAGACCCGACGCAAAGTCCCGGTCGGTCAGACGCGACGCAAGGTCCAGGGCGGTCGGACTTGCACAAGGTCCAAGGCGGTCGGACCCGAAGCAAGGTCCCGGGCGGTCGGACACAACGCAAGGTCTGCGGCGGGCGGAGTCGACGCAAGGTCCGGGGTGGTCGGACCCGACGCAACGCCCGGTGCGGTCGGACCCGACGTAAGGGCCGGGCCGTTCCGATCTGACGCAAGGTCCCCGGCGTTCAAACCTAACGCAATGTCCCGGACGGTCGGTCCCGACGCAAAGTCCCGGTCGGTCAGACCCGATGCAAGGGCCCGGGCGGTCGGAAACGACGCAAAGCCGCGGGCGGTCGGACCCGATGCAAGGTCCCAGGCGGTCGGAACAGACGCAAGGTCACAGGCGGTCGGACCCGACGCAATGTCCAGGGTGGTCGGACCCGACGAAAGGTCCCGGGCGGTCGGACCCGATGCAAGGTCCCAGGCAGTCGGACCCGACGCAAGGTCCCGGGCGGTCGGACCCGACGCAAGGTCCAGGGCGGTCAGACCCGACCCAAGGTCCTGGACGGTCGGACTCGCGCAAGGTCCCGAGCGGTCGGACGCAACCCAAGGTCCGCGGCAGTCAGACCTGACGCAAGGTCCCGGGCAGTCGGACGAGACGCAAGGTCCCGGGCGGTCGGACTCGCACCACATCCCGGGCGGTCAGACCCGACGCACGGTCCCGGGCGGCCAGACCAGACGCAAGGTACCGGGCAGTCATACACAATGCAAGGTCTGGGGCGGTCGGAGTCGACACGAGGTCCAGGGCGGTCGGACCCGATCAAAGGTCCCGGGCTGTCGTACTCACCGCAAGGTCCCGGGCGGTCAGACCCGATACAAGGTTCCGGGCGGTCGGACCCGACGCAAGGTCCCGGACGGTCGGAACCGACGCAAGGTCCCAGGCGGTCGGAACCGACGCAAGGTCCCGGGCGGTCGGACCCGACACAAGGTCCCGGGCGATCGGACCCGACGCAAGGTCCCGGGTAGACGGACCCAACGCAAGGTACCGGGGGGTCGGACACAACGCAAGGTTTGGGGCGGTCGGACCCAACGTAAGGGCTGGGGGGGTCCGACCTGACTCAAGGTCCCGGGCGGTCAGACCCGACCCAATGTCCCGGGCTGTCGTACCCGACGCAAGGTCCCGGGCGGTCGGACCCGACGCAAGTTCCCGAGCAGTCTGACCTGACGCAAGGTCCCGGGCGGTCGGACCCGACGCAAAGTCCCCAGCGGTCGGACCCGCCGCAAAGTCCCGGTCGGTCAGACCCGACGGAAGGTCCCGGGTGGTCGGAAACGATGCAAAGTCCCGGGCGGTCGGACCCGACGCAAGGTCCCGGGCGGTCGGAACAGACGCAAGGTCCCAGGTGGTCGGACCCGACGCAATGTCCAGGGCGGTCGTACCTGACGCAAGGTCCCGGGCGTTCGGACACGACGCAAGGTCCCCGGCGATCGGACCAGATGCATGGCCCCGGGCGGTCAGAACCGACGCAAGGTCCCGCGCGGTCGGACCCGACCCAAGGTCCCCGGTGGTCGGACCCGACGCAAGGTCCCGGGCGGTCGGAACCGACGCAAAGTCCCGGTTGGTCAGACTCGACGCAAGGTCTGGGGCGGTCCGACAAGACGCAAAGTCTCGGGCGGTCGGTCCCAACGCAAGGTCCCGGCCGGTCGGACCCGACTCAAGGTCCCGGGCGGTCGAACACGACGCAAGCTCCCGGGCGGTCAGACCCGATGCAAGGTTCCGGGCGGTCGAACACGACGCAAGGTCCTGGGCGGTCGGAACCGACGCAAGGTCCCGGGCGGTCGGACCCGACGCAAGGTCCCGGATGGTCGGAACCGACGCAAGGTCCCAGGCGGTCGGAACCGATGCAAGGCCCTGGGCGGTCGGACACAACGCAAGGTCTGGGGCGGTCGGAGTCGACCCAAGGTCCGGGGCGGTCAGACCCGACCGAAGGTCCCGGGCTGTCGTACTAAATGCAAGGTCCCGGGCGGTTGGACCCGACGCAAGGTCCCCGGCAATCGGACCCGACGCAAGGTCCCGGGTTGTCGGACCTGACGCATGGTCCAGGGCGGTCAGACCCGACACAAGGTCCCGGACGTTCGGACTCACGCCAACTCCCGAGCGGTCGGACCCGACGCAAGGTCCCGGGCGGTTCGACCAGACGCATGGTCTCGGGCGGTCGGACCCGACGCAAGGTCCCGAGCGGTCAGACCCGACGCAAGGTCCCGGGCGGTCGGACCCGACGCAAGGTCCCGGACGTTCGGACTCACGCCAACTCCCGAGCGGTCGGACCTGACGCAAGGTCCCGGGCGGTTCGACCAGACGCATGGTCTCGGGCGGTCGGACCTGACGGGAGGTTCCAAGCAATCAGACCCGACGCAAGGGCCCGGGCGGTCGGACCAGACGCAAGGACCAGGGCGGTCGGACCAGACGCAAGGTACCGGGCGGTCGGACCCGACGTAAGGGCCAGGGCAGTCCGACGTGATGCAAGGTCCCGGGCGGTCAGACCCGATCAAAGGTCGTACTCGACGCAAGGTCCCGGGCGGTCGTACTCGACGCAAGGTCCCGGGCGGTCGGACCCGACGCAAGGTCCTCGGCGGTCAGACCTGACGCAAAGTCCCGGGCGGTCGGACCCGAGGCAAGGTCCCGGGCGGTCGGACACGACGCAAAGTCCCGGGCGGTCGGACCCGACGCAAGGTCCCAGGCGGTCGGACCTGACGCAATGTCCAGGGCGGTCGGACCCGAGGCAAGGCCCCGGGCGGTCGGACCCGACGCAAGGTCCCGGGCGGTCGGACCCGACGCAATGCCCGGTGCGGTCGGACCCGACGTAAGGGCTGGGGCAGTCCGACCTGACGCAAGGTCCTGGGTGTCAGACGCGACCGAAGGTCCCAGGCTGTCGTACCCGATGCAAGGTCCCCGGCGGTCAGACCCGACGCAATGCCCGCTGCGGTCGGACACAACGCAAGGTCCAGGCGGTCAGACCCGAAGCAAGGTCCCGGGCGGTTCGACCAGACGCATGGTCTCGGGCGGTCGGACCTGACGGGAGGACCCGGGCAATCAGACAAGACGCAAGGTCCCGGGTGGGCGGACTCACACCACATCCCGGGTGGTCAGACCCGACGCAAGGACCCGGGCGGTCGGACCAGACGCAAGGTACCGGGCGGTCGGACCCGACGTAAGGGCCGGGGCAGTCCGACGTGATGCAAGGTCCCGGGCGGTCAGACCCGATCAAAGGTCGTACTCGACGCAAGGTCCCGGGCGGTCGGACCCGGCGCAAGGTCCCCGGCGGTCAGACCTGATGCAAAGTCCCGGGCGGTCGGACCCGAGGCAAGGTCCCGGGCGGTCGGACACGACGCAAAGTCCCGGGCGGTCGGACCCGACGCAAAGTCCCGGGCGGTCGGACCCGACGCAAGGTCCCAGGCGGTCGGACCTGACGCAATGTCCAGGGCGGTCGGACCCGAGGCAAGGCCCCGGGCGGTCGGACCCGACGCAATGCCCGGTGCGGTCGGACCCGACGTAAGGGCTGGGGCAGTCCGACCTGACGCAAGGTCCCGGGCGTCAGACGCGACCGAAGTCCCAGGCTGTGGTACCCGACGGAAGGTCCCCGGTGGTCAGACCCGACGCAATGCCCGCTGCGGTCGGACACAACGCAAGGTCTGGGGCGGTCGGAGTCGACGCAAGGTCCAGGCGGTCAGACCCGAAGCAATGCCCGCTGCGGTCAGACCCAATGCAATGCCCGCTGTGGTCGGACCCGACGCAAGGTCCAGGGCGGTCGGACCTGACGCAAGGTCCCAGGTGGTTGGACTCGCGCAAACTCCCAGGCGATCGGACCCGATGCAAGGTCCCGGGCGGTCGGACACAACGCAAGGTCAGGGGCGGTCGGAGTCGACGCAAAGTCCCGGGCGGTCAGACGCGATCGAATGTCCCGGGCTGTCGTACTCGACGCAAGGTCCCGGGCGGTCGGACCTGACGCAAGGTCCCCGGCGGTCAGACCTGACGAAAGGTCCCGGGCGGTCGGACCTGACGCAAAGTCCTGGGCAGTTGGACCCGACGCAAATTCCCAGTCGGTCAGACCCGACGCAAGGTCCTGGGCGGTCGGAAACGATGCAAAGTCCCGGGCGGTCGGACCCGACGCAAGGTCCCGGGTGGTCGGAAACGATGCAAAGTCCTGGGCGGTCGCACCCGACGCAAGGTCCCGGGCGGTCGGAACTGACGTAAGGTCCCAGGCGGTCGGACCCGACGCAACGTCCAGGGCGGTCGGACCTGACACAAGGTCCCGGGCGGTCAGACCCGAGGCAAGGTTCCGGACGGTCAGAACCGAAGCAAGGTCCCGGGCAGTCGGACCCGACACAAGGTCCCGGACGGTCGGAACCGACGCAAGGTCCCGAACGGTCGGAACCGACACATGGTCGCGGGCGGTCGGACCCGACACAAGGTCCCGGGCGATCGGATCCGACGCAATATCCCGGGCGGTCGGACCCAACGCAAGGTCCAGGGCGGTCGGACTCGACGCAAGGTACCGGGCGGTCGGGCTCGCGCAAGGTCCCGGGTGGTCGGACCCGACGCAAGGTACCGGGTGGTCAGACCCGACGCAAGGTCCCGGACGGTCGGACCCGACGGAAGGTCCCGGGCAGATAGAACCGACGCAAGGTCCCGTGCAGTCGGACGCGACCCAAGATCCCCGGCGGTCGGACCCGACGCAAGGTCCCGGGAGATCGGACAAGACGCAAGGTCCCGGGCGGTCGGAACCGACGCAAGGTCCCGGGCTGTCGGACAAGACGCAAGGTCCCGGGCGGTCGGAACCGACGCAAGGTCCCGGGCGGTCGGACAAGACGCAAGGTCCCGGGCGGTCGGAACCGACGCAAGGTCCCGGGTGGTCGGACCCGCGCCACATCCTGGGCGGTCGGACCCGACGCAAGGTCCCGGGCGGTCGGTCCCAACGCAAAGTCCCGGTCGGTCAGAGCCGATGCAAGGGCCCTGGCGGTCGGACCCGACGCACGCTCCGGGCCGGTTGGAACGGACGCAAGATCCCGGGTGGTCGGACCCGACGCAAGGTCCCGGAAGATCGGACCTGATGCAAGATCCCGGGTGGTCGGACCCGATGCAAGGTCTCGGGCGGTCGGACCCGACGCAAAGTCCCGGGTGGTCGGATCCGACGCAAGGTCCTGGATGGTCGGACTCGCGCAAGGTCCCGAGCGGTCGGACGCAACCCAAGGTCCCCGGCAGTCGGACTCAAGGTCCCAGAAGATCGGACCTGACGCAAGGTTCCGGGTGGTCGGAATCGAGCAAGGTTCAGGGCGGTCGGACCCGACGCAAACTCCCGGGCGGTCGGACTCGAAGCAAGTTCTGGGGCGGACGGACCCAACGCAAGCTCCGGGCCGGTTGGACCAGACGCCAGATCCAGGCCGGTCGGTGCCGGAGCAAGGCCCGGGGCGGTCGGACCCGACGCAATGCCCGGTGCGGTCAGACCTGACACAAGGTCTCGGGCGGTCAGACCTGACACAAGGTCTCGGGCGGTCGGACCCGACGCAAGGTCTCGGGTGGTCGGACCCGACGCAAGGTCCCGGGCGGTCGGACCCGACGCAATGTCCCGGGTGGTCGGACCCGACGCAGGGCCCCGGTCGGTCGGACCCGACGCAAGGTTCCGGCCGGTCAGACCCGACGCAAGGTCCCGGGCGGTCGGACCCGACGCAAGGTCCCAGAAGATCGGACCTGACGCAAGGTTCCGGGTGGTCGGAACTGATGCAAGGTCCCGGGCGGTCGGACCCGACGCAAGGTCCGGTTGGACCGGACGCAAGGCCCGGGGCGGTCAGACCTCACACAAGGTCTCGGGCGGTCAGAACCGCGCAAGGTCCCGGGCGGTCAGACCCGACGCAAGGTCCCGGGCGGTCGGACCCGACGCAAGGTCCCGGGCGGTCGGACCCGACGCAAAGTCCCGGGCGGTCGGTCCCGACGCAAGGTCCCGGGCGGTCGGACCCGACGCAAGGTCCCGGGCGGTCGGACCCGACGCAAGGTCCCGGGCGGTCGGACCCGACGCAAGGTCCCGGGTGGTCGGGCCCGACGCAAGGTTCCGGCCGGTCAGACCCGAAGCAACGTCCCGGGCGGTCGGACCCGACGCAAGGTCCCGGAAGATCTGACCTGACGCAAGGTTCCGGGTGGTCGGAATCGAGCAAGGTTCAGGGCGGTCGGACCCGACGCAAGGTCCCGGGCGGTCGGACTCGAAGCAAGTTCTGGGGCGGACGGACACAACGCAAGCTCCGGGACGCTTGGACCGGATGCCAGATCCAGGCCGGTCGGTCCCGGAGCAAGGCCCGGGGCGGTCGGACCCGACGCAACGCCCGGTGCTGTCAGACCTGACACAAGGTCTCGGGCGGTCAGACCTGACACAAGGTCTCGGGCGTTCGGACCCGACGCAAGGTCTCGGGCGGTCGGACCCGACACAAGGTCCCGGGCGGTCGGACCCGACGCAAGGTCCCGGGCGGTCGGACCCGACGCAAGGTCCCGGGCGGTCGGACCCGACACAAGGTCCCGGGCGGTCGGACCCGACGCAAGCTCCGGGGCGGTCGGACCCGACGCAAGGTCCCGGGCGGTCGGACCCGACGCAAGATCCCGGGCGGTCGGACCTGACGCAACGCCCGGTGCGGTCGGTCCCGACGCAAGGACCGGGGCGGTCGGACCCGACCGAAGGTCCCAGGCTGTCGGACTCGACAGAAGGTCCAGGGCGGTCGGAGTCGACGCAAGGTCCCGAGAGGTCGGACCCGACGCAATGTCCCGCGCGGTCGGACCCGCGCATGTTCCCGGGCGGTCGGACCCGACGCAAGCTCCTGGGCGGTCGGACCCGATGCAAGCTCTGGGGCGGTCGGACCCGACGCAAGGTCCCGGGCGGTCGGACCCGACGCAAGATCCCGGGCGGTCGGACCTGACGCAACGCCCGGTGCGGTCGGTCCCGACGCAAGAACCGGGGCGGTCGGACCCGACCGAAGGTCCCAGGCTGTCGGACTCGACAGAAGGTCCCGGGCGGTCGGAGTCGACGCAAGGTCCCGAGAGGTCGGACCCGATGCAAGGTCCCGGGCGGTCGGAACCGACGCAAGGTCCCGGCCGGTCGGACCAGTCGCAAGGTCCCGCGCAGTCAGACCCGATGCATGGTCCCGGGCGGTCGGACCCGACGCAAGGTCCCCGGCGGTCGGACCCGACGCAAGGTCCCGGGCGGTCGGACCCGACGCAAGGTCCCGGGCAGTCAGACCCGACACAAGGTCCCGGGCGGTCGGGCCCGACGCAATGTCCCGGGCGGTCGCACCTGACGCAAGGTCCCCGGCAGTCGGACCCGACGCCAGGTCCCGGGCGGTCGGACCAGACGCAAGGTCCCGGGCGGTCGGAGGTGACGCAATGTCCCGGGCGGTCGGAGGCGACGCAAGTCCTGGGCGGTCGGACCCGACGCAAGGTCCCGGGCGGCCAGACCAGAAGCAAGTTCCGGGGTGGTCGGACCCGACGCACGCTCCGGGCCGGTTGGACCGGACGCAAGATCCCGGGTGGTCGGACCCGACGCAAGGTCCCGGAAGATCGGACCTGATGCAAGACCCCGGGTGGTCGGACCCGACGCAAGGGCCGGGGCGGTTGGACCTGACGCAAGGTCTCGGTCGGTCGGACCCGACGCAAACACCCGGGCGGTCGGACCCAAAGCAAGGTCTGGGGCGGACGGACTCGACGCAAGCTCCGGGCCGGTTGGACTGGACGCCAGATCCAGGCCTGACGGTCCCGGAGCAAGGCCCGGGGCAAGGCCCGGGGCGGTCGGACCCGACGCAATGCCCGGTGCGGTCAGGCCTGACACAAGGTCTCGGGCGGTCAGACCTGACACAAGGTCTCGGGCGGTCGGACCCGACGCAAGGTCTCGGGCGGTCGGACCCGACGCAAGGTCCCGGGCGGTCGGACCCGAAGCAAGGTCCCGGGCAGTCGGACCCGAAGCAAGCTCCCTGGCGGTCGGACACGACGCAAGCTCCCGGGCGGTCAGACCCGACGCAAGGTCCCGGGCGGTCGGACCGACGGAAGGTCCAGGGCGGTCGGACCTGACGCAAGTTTCCGGGTGGTCGGAAGCGACGCAAGGTCTCGGGCGGTCGGACCCAACGCAAAGTCCCGGGCGGTCGGACCCGACGCAAGGTCCCAGCCGGTCGGACCCGACGCAAGGTCCCGGGCGGTCGGACCCGTCGCATGTTCCCGGGCGGTCGGACCCGACGCAAGGTCCCGGGCGGTCGGACCCGACGCAAGCTCCGGGGCGGTCGGACCCGATGCAAGGTCCGGTCCGGTCGGACCCGACGCAACGCCCGGTGCGGTCAGACCTGACACAAGGTCTCGGGCGGTCAGACCTGACACAAGGTCTCGGGCGGTCGGACCCGACGCAAGGTCTCGGGTGGTCGGACCCGACGCAAGGTCCCGGGCGGTCGGACCCGACGCAATGTCCCGGGTGGTCGGACCCGACGCAAGGTCCCAGAAGATCGGACCTGACGCAAGGTTCCGGGTGGTCGGAACTGATGCAAGGTCCCGGGCGGTCGGACCCGACGCAAGGTCCCGCGCGGTTGGACTCGAAGCAAGTTCTGGGGTGGTCGGACCCGATGCAAGGTCCGGTTGGACCGGACGCAAGGCCCGGGGCGGTCAGACCTCACACAAGGTCTCGGGCGGTCAGAACCGCGCAAGGTCCCGGGCGGTCAGACCCGACGCAAGGTCCCGGGCGGTCGGGCCCGACGCAAGGTCCCGGGCGGTCGGACCCGACGCAAAGTCCCGGGCGGTCGGTCCCGACGCAAGGTCCCGGCGGTCGGACCCGACGCAAGGTCCCGGGCGGTCGGACCCGACGCAAGGTCCCGGGCGGTCGGACCCGACGCAAGTCCCGGGTGGTCGGGCCCGACGCAAGGTTCCGGCCGGTCAGACCCGAAGCAACGTCCCGGGCGGTCGGACCCGACGCAAGGTCCCGGAAGATCTGACCTGACGCAAGGTTCCGGGTGGTCGGAATCGAGCAAGGTTCAGGGCGGTCGGACCCGAAGCAAGTTCTGGGGCGGACGGACACAACGCAAGCTCCGGGCCGGTTGGACCGGACGCCAGATACAGGCCGGTCGGTCCCGGAGCAAGGCCCGGGGCGGTCGGACCCGACGCAACGCCCGGTGCGGTCAGACCTGACACAAGGTCTCGGGCGGTCAGACCTGACACAAGGTCTCGGGCGGTCGGACCCGACGCAAGGTCTCGGGCGGTCGGACCCGACACAAGGTCCCGGGCGGTCGGACCCGACGCAAGGTCCCGGGCGGTCGGACCCGACGCAAGGTCCCGGGCGGTCGGACCCGACACAAGGTCCCGGGCGGTCGGACCCGACGCAAGCTCCGGGGCGGTCGGACCCGACGCAAGGTCCCGGGCGGTCGGACCCGACGCAAGATCCCGGGCGGTCGGACCTGACGCAACGCCCGGTGCGGTCGGTCCCGACGCAAGGACCGGGGCGGTCGGACCCGACCGAAGGTCCCAGGCTGTCGGACTCGACAGAAGGTCCAGGGCGGTCGGAGTCGACGCAAGGTCCCGAGAGGTCGGACCCGACGCAATGTCCCGGGCGGTCGGACCCGCGCATGTTCCCGGGCGGTCGGACCCGACGCAAGCTCCTGGGCGGTCGGACCCGACGCAAGCTCTGGGGCGGTCGGACCCGACGCAAGGTCCCGGGCGGTCGGACCCGACGCAAGATCCCGGGCGGTCGGACCTGACGCAACGCCCGGTGCGGTCGGTCCCGACGCAAGAACCGGGGCGGTCGGACCCGACCGAAGGTCCCAGGCTGTCGGACTCGACAGAAGGTCCCGGGCGGTCGGAGTCGACGCAAGGTCCCGAGAGGTCGGACCCGATGCAAGGTCCCGGGCGGTCGGAACCGACGCAAGGTCCCGGCCGGTCGGACCAGTCGCAAGGTCCCGCGCAGTCAGACCCGATGCATGGTCCCGGGCGGTCGGACCCGACACAAGGTCCCCGGCGGTCGGACCCGACGCAAGGTCCCGGGCGGTCGGACCCGACGCAAGGTCCCGGGCCGTCAGACCCGACACAAGGTCCCGGGCGGTCGGGCCCGACGCAATGTCCCGGGCGGTCGCACCTGACGCAAGGTCCCCGGCAGTCGGACCCGACGCCAGGTCCCGGGCGGTCGGACCAGACGCAAGGTCCCGGGCGGTCGGAGGTGACGCAATGTCCCGGGCGGTCGGAGGCGACGCAAGTCCTGGGCGGTCGGACCCGACGCAAGGTCCCGGGCGGCCAGACCAGAAGCAAGTTCCGGGGTGGTCGGACCCGACGCACGCTCCGGGCCGGTTGGACCGGACGCAAGATCCCGGGTGGTCGGACCCGACGCAAGGTCCCGGAAGATCGGACCTGATGCAAGACCCCGGGTGGTCGGACCCGACGCAAGGGCCGGGGCGGTTGGACCTGACGCAAGGTCTCGGTCTGTCGGACCCGACGCAAACACCCGGGCGGTCGGACCCAAAGCAAGGTCTGGGGCGGACGGACTCGACGCAAGCTCCGGGCCGGTTGGACTGGACGCCAGATCCAGGCCGGTCGGTCCCGGAGCAAGGCCCGGGGCAAGGCCCGGGGCGGTCGGACCCGACGCAATGCCCGGTGCGGTCAGGCCTGACACAAGGTCTCGGGGGGTCAGACCTGACACAAGGTCTCGGGCGGTCGGACCCGACGCAAGGTCTCGGGCGGTCGGACCCGACGCAAGGTCCCGGGCGGTCGGACCCGACGCAAGGTCCCGGGCGGTCGGACCGACGGAAGGTCCAGGGCGGTCGGACCTGACGCAAGTTTCCGGGTGGTCGGAAGCGACGCAAGGTCTCGGGCGGTCGGACCCAACGCAAAGTCCCGGGCGGTCGGACCCGACGCAAGGTCCCGGCCGGTCGGACCCGACGCAAGGTCCCGGGCGGTCGGACCCGTCGCATGTTCCCGGGCGGTCGGACCCGACGCAAGGTCCCGGGCGGTCGGACCCGACGCAAGCTCCGGGGCGGTCGGACCCGATGCAAGGTCCGGTCCGGTCGGACCCGACGCAACGCCCGGTGCGGTCAGACCTGACACAAGGTCTCGGGCGGTCAGACCTGACACAAGGTCTCGGGCGGTCAGACCTGACACAAGGTCTCGGGCGGTCGGACCCGACGCAAGGTCTCGGGTGGTCGGACCCGATGCAAGGTCCCGGGCGGTCGGACCCGACGCAAGGTCCCAGAAGATCGGACCTGACGCAAGGTTCCGGGTGGTCGGAACTGATGCAAGGTCCCGGGCGGTCGGACCCGACGCAAGGTCCCGCGCGGTTGGACTCGAAGCAAGTTCTGGGGTGGTCGGACCCGATGCAAGGTCCGGTTGGACCGGACGCAAGGCCCGGGGCGGTCAGACCTCACACAAGGTCTCGGGCGGTCAGAACCGCGCAAGGTCCCGGGCGGTCAGACCCGACGCAAGGTCCCGGGCGGTCGGGCCCGACGCAAGGTCCCGGGCGGTCGGACCCGACGCAAAGTCCCGGGCGGTCGGTCCCGACGCAAGGTCCCGGGCGGTCGGACCCGACGCAAGGTCCCGGGCGGTCGGACCCGACGCAAGGTCCCGGGCGGTCGGACCCGACGCAAGGTCCCGGGTGGTCGGGCCCGACGCAAGGTTCCGGCCGGTCAGACCCGAAGCAACGTCCCGGGCGGTCGGACCCGACGCAAGGTCCCGGAAGATCTGACCTGACGCAAGGTTCCGGGTGGTCGGAATCAAGCAAGGTTCAGGGCGGTCGGACCCGAATCAAGGTCCCGGGCGGTCGGACTCGAAGCAAGTTCTGGGGCGGACGGACACAACGCAAGCTCCGGGCCGGTTGGACCGGACGCCAGATACAGGCCGGTCGGTCCCGGAGCAAGGCCCGGGGCGGTCGGACCCGACGCAACGCCCGGTGCGGTCAGACCTGACACAAGGTCTCGGGCGGTCAGACCTGACACAAGGTCTCGGGCGGTCGGACCCGACGCAAGGTCTCGGGCGGTCGGACCCGACACAAGGTCCCGGGCGGTCGGACCCGACGCAAGGTCCCGGGCGGTCGGACCCGACGCAAGGTACCGGGCGGTCGGACCCGACACAAGGTCCCGGGCGGTCGGACCCGACGCAAGCTCCGGGGCGGTCGGACCCGACGCAAGGTCCCGGGCGGTCGGACCCGACGCAAGATCCCGGGCGGTCGGACCTGACGCAACGCCCGGTGCGGTCGGTCCCGACGCAAGGACCGGGGCGGTCGGACCCGACCGAAGGTCCCAGGCTGTCGGACTCGACAGAAGGTCCAGGGCGGTCGGAGTCGACGCAAGGTCCCGAGAGGTCGGACCCGACGCAATGTCCCGGGCGGTCGGACCCGCGCATGTTCCCGGGCGGTCGGACCCGACGCAAGCTCCTGGGCGGTCGGACCCGACGCAAACTCTGGGGCGGTCGGACCCGACGCAAGGTCCCGGGCGGTCGGACCCGACGCAAGATCCCGGGCGGTCGGACCTGACGCAACGCCCGGTGCGGTCGGTCCCGACGCAAGAACCGGGGCGGTCGGACCCGACCGAAGGACCCAGGCTGTCGGACTCGACAGAAGGTCCCGGGCGGTCGGAGTCGACGCAAGGTCCCGAGAGGTCGGACCCGATGCAAGGTCCCGGGCGGTCGGAACCGACGCAAGGTCCCGGCCGGTCGGACCAGTCGCAAGGTCCCGCGCAGTCAGACCCGATGCATGGTCCCCGGCGGTCGGACCCGACGCAAGGTCCCCGGCGGTCGGACCCGACGCAAGGTCCCGGGCGGTCGGACCCGACGCAAGGTCCCGGGCCGTCAGACCCGACACAAGGTCCCGGGCGGTCGGGCCCGACGCAATGTCCCGGGCGGTCGCACCTGACGCAAGGTCCCCGGCAGTCGGACCCGACGCCAGGTCCCGGGCGGTCGGACCAGACGCAAGGTCCCGGGCGGTCGGAGGTGACGCAATGTCCCGGGCGGTCGGAGGCGAGGCAAGTCCTGGGCGGTCGGACCCGACGCAAGGTCCCGGGCGGCCAGACCAGAAGCAAGTTCCGGGGTGGTCGGACCCGACGCACGCTCCGGGCCGGTTGGACCGGACGCAAGGTCCCGGAAGATCGGACCTGATGCAAGACCCCGGGCGGTCGGACCCGACGCAAGGGCCGGGGCGGTTGGACCTGACGCAAGGTCTCGGTCGGTCGGACCCGACGCAAACACCCGGGCGGTCGGACCCAAAGCAAGGTCTGGGGCGGACGGACTCGACGCAAGCTCCGGGCCGGTTGGACTGGACGCCAGATCCAGGCCGGTCGGTCCCGGAGCAAGGCCCGGGGCAAGGCCCGGGGCGGTCGGACCCGACGCAATGCCCGGTGCGGTCAGGCCTGACACAAGGTCTCGGGCGGTCAGACCTGACACAAGGTCTCGGGCGGTCGGACCCGACACAAGGTCTCGGGCGGTCGGACCCGACGCAAGGTCCCGGGCGGTCGGACCCGACGCAAGGTCCCGGGCAGTCGGACCCGAAGCAAGCTCCCTGGCGGTCGGACACGACGCAAGCTCCCGGGCGGTCAGACCCGACGCAAGGTCCCGGGCGGTCGGACCGACGGAAGGTCCAGGGCGGTCGGACCTGACGCAAGTTTCCGGGTGGTCGGAAGCGACGCAAGGTCTCGGGCGGTCGGACCCAACGCAAAGTCCCGGGCGGTCGGACCCGACGCAAGGTCCCGGCCGGTCGGACCCGACGCAAGGTCCCGGGCGGTCGGACCCGTCGCATGTTCCCGGGCGGTCGGACCCGACGCAAGGTCCCGGGCGGTCGGACCCGACGCAAGCTCCGGGCGGTCGGACCCGACGCAAAGTCCCGGGCGGTCGGTCCCGACGCAAGGTCCCGGGCGGTCGGACCCGACGCAAGGTCCCGGGCGGTCGGACCCGACGCAAGGTCCCGGGCGGTCGGACCCGACGCAAGGTCCCGGGTGGTCGGGCCCGACGCAAGGTTCCGGCCGGTCAGACCCGAAGCAACGTCCCGGGCAGTCGGACCCGACGCAAGGTCCCGGAAGATCTGACCTGACGCAAGGTTCCGGGTGGCCGGAATCGAGCAAGGTTCAGGGCGGTCGGACCCGACGCAAGGTCCCGGGCGGTCAGACTCGAAGCAAGTTCTGGGGCGGACGGACACAACGCAAGCTCCGGGCCGGTTGGACCGGACGCCAGATACAGGCCGGTCGGTCCCGGAGCAAGGCCCGGGGCGGTCGGACCCGACGCAACGCCCGGTGCGGTCAGACCTGACACAAGGTCTCGGGCGGTCAGACCTGACACAAGGTCTCGGGCGGTCGGACCCGACGCAAGGTCTCGGGCGGTCGGACCCGACACAAGGTCCCGGGCGGTCGGACCCGACGCAAGGTCCCGGGCGGTCGGACCCGACGCAAGGTCCCGGGCGGTCGGACCCGACACAAGGTCCCGGGCGGTCGGTCCCGACGCAAGGACCGGGGCGGTCGGACCCGACCGAAGGTCCCAGGCTGTCGGACTCGACAGAAGGTCCAGGGCGGTCGGAGTCGACGCAAGGTCCCGAGAGGTCGGACCCGACGCAATGTCCCGGGCGGTCGGACCCGCGCATGTTCCCGGGCGGTCGGACCCGACACAAGCTCCTGGGCGGTCGGACCCGACGCAAGCTCTGGGGCGGTCGGACCCGACGCAAGGTCCCGGGCGGTCGGACCCGACGCAAGATCCCGGGCGGTCGGACCTGACGCAACGCCCGGTGCGGTCGGTCCCGACGCAAGAACCGGGGCGGTCGGACCCGACCGAAGGTCCCAGGCTGTCGGACTCGACAGAAGGTCCCAGGCGGTCGGAGTCGACGCAAGGTCCCGAGAGGTCGGACCCGATGCAAGGTCCCGGGCGGTCGGAACCGACGCAAGGTCCCGGCCGGTCGGACCAGTCGCAAGGTCCCGCGCAGTCAGACCCGATGCATGGTCCCGGGCGGTCGGACCCGACACAAGGTCCCCGGCGGTCGGACCCGACGCAAGGTCCCGGGCGGTCGGACCCGACGCAAGGTCCCGGGCCGTCAGACCCGACACAAGGTCCCGGGCGGTCGGGCCCGACGCAATGTCCCGGGCGGTCGCACCTGACGCAAGGTCCCCGGCAGTCGGACCCGACGCCAGGTCCCGGGCGGTCGGACCAGACGCAAGGTCCCGGGCGGTCGGAGGTGACGCAATGTCCCGGGCGGTCGGAGGCGACGCAAGTCCTGGGCGGTCGGACCCGACGCAAGGTCCCGGGCGGCCAGACCAGAAGCAAGTTCCGGGGTGGTCGGACCCGACGCACGCTCCGGGCCGGTTGGACCGGACGCAAGATCCCGGGTGGTCGGACCCGACGCAAGGTCCCGGAAGATCGGACCTGATGCAAGACCCCGGGTGGTCGGACCCGACGCAAGGGCCGGGGCGGTTGGACCTGACGCAAGGTCTCGGTCTGTCGGACCCGACGCAAACACCCGGGCGGTCGGACCCAAAGCAAGGTCTGGGGCGGACGGACTCGACGCAAGCTCCGGGCCGGTTGGACTGGACGCCAGATCCAGGCCGGTCGGTCCCGGAGCAAGGCCCGGGGCAAGGCCCGGGGCGGTCGGACCCGACGCAATGCCCGGTGCGGTCAGGCCTGACACAAGGTCTCGGGCGGTCAGACCTGACACAAGGTCTCGGGCGGTCGGACCCGACGCAAGGTCTCGGGAGGTCGGACCCGACGCAAGGTCCCGGGCGATCGGACCCGACGCAAGGTCCCGGGCAGTCGGACCCGAAGCAAGCTCCCTGGCGGTCGGACACGACGCAAGCTCCCGGGCGGTCAGACCCGACGCAAGGTCCCGGGCGGTCGGACCGACGGAAGGTCCAGGGCGGTCGGACCTGACGCAAGTTTCCGGGTGGTCGGAAGCGACGCAAGGTCTCGGGCGGTCGGACCCAACGCAAAGTCCCGGGCGGTCGGACCCGACGCAAGGTCCCGGCCGGTCGGACCCGACGCAAGGTCCCGGGCGGTCGGACCCGTCGCATGTTCCCGGGCGGTCGGACCCGATGCAAGGTCCCGGGCGGTCGGACCTGACGCAAGCTCCGGGGCGGTCGGACCCGACGCAAGGTCCCGGGCGGTCGGACCCGACGCAAGGTCCCGGGCGGTCGGACCTGACGCAAGATCCCGGGCGGTCGGACCCGACGCAAGATCCCTGGCGGTCGGACCCGACGCAAGATCCCGGGCGGTCGGACCCGACGCAAGATCCCGGGCGGTCGGACCCGACGCAAGATCCCGGGCGGTCGGACCTGACGCAACGCCCGGTGCGGTCGGTCCCGACGCAAGGACCGGGGCGGTCGGACCCGATGCAAGGTGCCGGGCGGTTGGACCTGACGCAAGGTGCCGGGCGGTCGGGCCCGACGCAAGGTCCCGGGCGGTCGGACCCGACGCATGTTCCCGGGCGGTCGGACCCGACGCAAGGTCCCGGGCGGTCGGACCCGACGCAAGCTCCGGGCGGTCGGACCCGACGCAAAGTCCCGGGCGGTCGGTCCCGACGCAAGGTCCCGGGCGGTCGGACCCGACGCAAGGTCCCGGGCGGTCGGACCCGACGCAAGGTCCCGGGCGGTCGGACCCGACGCAAGGTCCCGGGTGGTCGGGCCCGACGCAAGGTTCCGGCCGGTCAGACCCGAAGCAACGTCCCGGGCAGTCGGACCCGACGCAAGGTCCCGGAAGATCTGACCTGACGCAAGGTTCCGGGTGGCCGGAATCGAGCAAGGTTCAGGGCGGTCGGACCCGACGCAAGGTCCCGGGCGGTCGGACACGAAGCAAGTTCTGGGGCGGACGGACACAACGCAAGCTCCGGGCCGGTTGGACCGGACGCCAGATACAGGCCGGTCGGTCCCGGAGCAAGGCCCGGGGCGGTCGGACCCGACGCAACGCCCGGTGCGGTCAGACCTGACACAAGGTCTCGGGCGGTCAGACCTGACACAAGGTCTCGGGCGGTCGGACCCGACGCAAGGTCTCGGGCGGTCGGACCCGACACAAGGTCCCGGGCGGTCGGACCCGACGCAAGGTCCCGGGCGGTCGGACCCGACGCAAGGTCCCGGGCGGTCGGACCCGACACAAGGTCCCGGGCGGTCGGTCCCGACGCAAGGACCGGGGCGGTCGGACCCGACCGAAGGTCCCAGGCTGTCGGACTCGACAGAAGGTCCCGGGCGGTCGGAGTCGACGCAAGGTCCCGAGAGGTCGGACCCGATGCAAGGTCCCGGGCGGTCGGAACCGACGCAAGGTCCCGGCCGGTCGGACCAGTCGCAAGGTCCCGCGCAGTCAGACCCGATGCATGGTCCCCGGCGGTCGGACCCGACGCAAGGTCCCCGGCGGTCGGACCCGACGCAAGGTCCCGGGCGGTCGGACCCGACGCAAGGTCCCGGGCCGTCAGACCCGACACAAGGTCCCAGGCGGTCGGGCCCGACGCAATGTCCCGGGCGGTCGCACCTGACGCAAGGTCCCCGGCAGTCGGACCCGACGCCAGGTCCCGGGCGGTCGGACCAGACGCAAGGTCCCGGGCGGTCGGAGGTGACGCAATGTCCCGGGCGGTCGGAGGCGAGGCAAGTCCTGGGCGGTCGGACCCGACGCAAGGTCCCGGGCGGCCAGACCAGAAGCAAGTTCCGGGGTGGTCGGACCCGACGCACGCTCCGGGCCGGTTGGACCGGACGCAAGGTCCCGGAAGATCGGACCTGATGCAAGACCCCGGGCGGTCGGACCCGACGCAAGGGCCGGGGCGGTTGGACCTGACGCAAGGTCTCGGTCGGTCGGACCCGACGCAAACACCCGGGCGGTCGGACCCAAAGCAAGGTCTGGGGCGGACGGACTCGACGCAAGCTCCGGGCCGGTTGGACTGGACGCCAGATCCAGGCCGGTCGGTCCCGGAGCAAGGCCCGGGGCAAGGCCCGGGGCGGTCGGACCCGACGCAATGCCCGGTGCGGTCAGGCCTGACACAAGGTCTCGGGCGGTCAGACCTGACACAAGGTCTCGGGCGGTCGGACCCGACACAAGGTCTCGGGCGGTCGGACCCGACGCAAGGTCCCGGGCGGTCGGACCCGACGCAAGGTCCCGGGCAGTCGGACCCGAAGCAAGCTCCCTGGCGGTCGGACACGACGCAAGCTCCCGGGCGGTCAGACCCGACGCAAGGTCCCGGGCGGTCGGACCGACGGAAGGTCCAGGGCGGTCGGACCTGACGCAAGTTTCCGGGTGGTCGGAAGCGACGCAAGGTCTCGGGCGGTCGGACCCAACGCAAAGTCCCGGGCGGTCGGACCCGACGCAAGGTCCCGGCCGGTCGGACCCGACGCAAGGTCCCGGGCGGTCGGACCCGTCGCATGTTCCCAGGCGGTCGGACCCGACGCAAGGTCCCGGGCGGTCGGACCCGACGCAAGCTCCGGGCGGTCGGACCCGACGCAAAGTCCCGGGCGGTCGGTCCCGACGCAAGGTCCCGGGCGGTCGGACCCGACGCAAGGTCCCGGGCGGTCGGACCCGACGCAAGGTCCCGGGCGGTCGGACCCGACGCAAGGTCCCGGGTGGTCGGGCCCGACGCAAGGTTGCGGCCGGTCAGACCCGAAGCAACGTCCCGGGCGGTCGGACCCGACGCAAGGTCCCGGAAGATCTGACCTGACGCAAGGTTCCGGGTGGCCGGAATCGAGCAAGGTTCAGGGCGGTCGGACCCGACGCAAGGTCCCGGGCGGTCGGACTCGAAGCAAGTTCTGGGGCGGACGGACACAACGCAAGCTCCGGGCCGGTTGGACCGGACGCCAGATACAGGCCGGTCGGTCCCGGAGCAAGGCCCGGGGCGGTCGGACCCGACGCAACGCCCGGTGCGGTCAGACCTGACACAAGGTCTCGGGCGGTCAGACCTGACACAAGGTCTCGGGCGGTCGGACCCGACGCAAGGTCTCGGGCGGTCGGACCCGACACAAGGTCCCGGGCGGTCGGACCCGACGCAAGGTCCCGGGCGGTCGGACCCGACGCAAGGTCCCGGGCGGTCGGACCCGACACAAGGTCCCGGGCGGTTGGTCCCGACGCAAGGACCGGGGCGGTCGGACCCGACCGAAGGTCCCAGGCTGTCGGACTCGACAGAAGGTCCAGGGCGGTCGGAGTCGACGCAAGGTCCCGAGAGGTCGGACCCGACGCAATGTCCCGGGCGGTCGGACCCGACACAAGCTCCTGGGCGGTCGGACCCGACGCAAGCTCTGGGGCGGTCGGACCCGACGCAAGGTCCCGGGCGGTCGGACCCGACGCAAGATCCCGGGCGGTCGGACCTGACGCAACGCCCGGTGCGGTCGGTCCCGACGCAAGAACCGGGGCGGTCGGACCCGACCGAAGGTCCCAGGCTGTCGGACTCGACAGAAGGTCCAGGGCGGTCGGAGTCGACGCAAGGTCCCGAGAGGTCGGACCCGACGCAATGTCCCGGGCGGTCGGACCCGCGCATGTTCCCGGGCGGTCGGACCCGACACAAGCTCCTGGGCGGTCGGACCCGACGCAAGCTCTGGGGCGGTCGGACCCGACGCAAGGTCCCGGGCGGTCGGACCCGACGCAAGATCCCGGGCGGTCGGACCTGACGGAACGCCCGGTGCGGTCGGTCCCGACGCAAGAACCGGGGCGGTCGGACCCGACCGAAGGTCCCAGGCTGTCGGACTCGACAGAAGGTCCCGGGCGGTCGGAGTCGACGCAAGGTCCCGAGAGGTCGGACCCGATGCAAGGTCCCGGGCGGTCGGAACCGACGCAAGGTCCCGGCCGGTCGGACCAGTCGCAAGGTCCCGCGCAGTCAGACCCGATGCATGGTCCCGGGCGGTCGGACCCGACACAAGGTCCCCGGCGGTCGGACCCGACGCAAGGTCCCGGGCGGTCGGACCCGACGCAAGGTCCCGGGCCGTCAGACCCGACACAAGGTCCCGGGCGGTCGGGCCCGACGCAATGTCCCGGGCGGTCGCACCTGACGCAAGGTCCCCGGCAGTCGGACCCGACG
This sequence comes from Mustelus asterias, assembly GCF_964213995.1. NCBI lineage: Eukaryota > Metazoa > Chordata > Chondrichthyes > Carcharhiniformes > Triakidae > Mustelus > Mustelus asterias. The sequence goes on from NW_027590937.1 coordinate 61,451, forward strand.
CCAGGTCCCGGGCGGTCGGACCAGACGCAAGGTCCCGGGCGGTCGGAGGTGACGCAATGTCCCGGGCGGTCGGAGGCGACGCAAGTCCTGGGCGGTCGGACCCGACGCAAGGTCCCGGGCGGCCAGACCAGAAGCAAGTTCCGGGGTGGTCGGACCCGACGCACGCTCCGGGCCGGTTGGACCGGACGCAAGATCCCGGGTGGTCGGACCCGACGCAAGGTCCCGGAAGATCGGACCTGATGCAAGACCCCGGGTGGTCGGACCCGACGCAAGGGCCGGGGCGGTTGGACCTGACGCAAGGTCTCGGTCTGTCGGACCCGACGCAAACACCCGGGCGGTCGGACCCAAAGCAAGGTCTGGGGCGGACGGACTCGACGCAAGCTCCGGGCCGGTTGGACTGGACGCCAGATCCAGGCCGGTCGGTCCCGGAGCAAGGCCCGGGGCAAGGCCCGGGGCGGTCGGACCCGACGCAATGCCCGGTGCGGTCAGGCCTGACACAAGGTCTCGGGGGGTCAGACCTGACACAAGGTCTCGGGCGGTCGGACCCGACGCAAGGTCTCGGGCGGTCGGACCCGACGCAAGGTCCCGGGCGGTCGGACCCGACGCAAGGTCCCGGGCAGTCGGACCCGAAGCAAGCTCCCTGGCGGTCGGACACGACGCAAGCTCCCGGGCGGTCAGACCCGACGCAAGGTCCCGGGCGGTCGGACCGACGGAAGGTCCAGGGCGGTCGGACCTGACGCAAGTTTCCGGGTGGTCGGAAGCGACGCAAGGTCTCGGGCGGTCGGACCCAACGCAAAGTCCCGGGCGGTCGGACCCGACGCAAGGTCCCGGCCGGTCGGACCCGACGCAAGGTCCCGGGCGGTCGGACCCGTCGCATGTTCCCGGGCGGTCGGACCCGACGCAAGGTCCCGGGCGGTCGGACCCGACGCAAGCTCCGGGGCGGTCGGACCCGATGCAAGGTCCGGTCCGGTCGGACCCGACGCAATGCCCGGTGCGGTCAGACCTGACACAAGGTCTCGGGCGGTCAGACCTGACACAAGGTCTCGGGCGGTCGGACCCGACGCAAGGTCTCGGGTGGTCGGACCCGATGCAAGGTCCCGGGCGGTCGGACCCGACGCAATGTCCCGGGTGGTCGGACCCGACGCAAGGTCCCAGAAGATCGGACCTGACGCAAGGTTCCGGGTGGTCGGAACTGATGCAAGGTCCCGGGCGGTCGGACCCGACGCAAGGTCCCGCGCGGTTGGACTCGAAGCAAGTCCTGGGGTGGTCGGACCCGATGCAAGGTCCGGTTGGACCGGACGCAAGGCCCGGGGCGGTCAGACCTCACACAAGGTCTCGGGCGGTCAGAACCGCGCAAGGTCCCGGGCGGTCAGACCCGACGCAAGGTCCCGGGCGGACGGGCCCGACGCAAGGTCCCGGGCGGTCGGACCCGACGCAAAGTCCCGGGCGGTCGGTCCCGACGCAAGGTCCCGGGCGGTCGGACCCGACGCAAGGTCCCGGGCGGTCGGACCCGACGCAAGGTCCCGGGCGGTCGGACCCGACGCAAGGTCCCGGGTGGTCGGGCCCGACGCAAGGTTCCGGCCGGTCAGACCCGAAGCAACGTCCCGGGCGGTCGGACCCGACGCAAGGTCCCGGAAGATCTGACCTGACGCAAGGTTCCGGGTGGTCGGAATCGAGCAAGGTTCAGGGCGGTCGGACCCGAATCAAGGTCCCGGGCGGTCCGACTCGAAGCAAGTTCTGGGGCGGACGGACACAACGCAAGCTCTGGGCCGGTTGGACCGGACGCCAGATACAGGCCGGTCGGTCCCGGAGCAAGGCCCGGGGCGGTCGGACCCGACGCAACGCCCGGTGCGGTCAGACCTGACACAAGGTCTCGGGCGGTCAGACCTGACACAAGGTCTCGGGCGGTCGGACCCGACGCAAGGTCTCGGGCGGTCGGACCCGACACAAGGTCCCGGGCGGTCGGACCCGACGCAAGGTCCCGGGCGGTCGGACCCGACGCAAGGTCCCGGGCGGTCGGACCCGACACAAGGTCCCGGGCGGTCGGACCCGACGCAAGCTCCGGGGCGGTCGGACCCGACGCAAGGTCCCGGGCGGTCGGACCCGACGCAAGATCCCGGGCGGTCGGACCTGACGCAACGCCCGGTGCGGTCGGTCCCGACGCAAGGACCGGGGCGGTCGGACCCGACCGAAGGTCCCAGGCTGTCGGACTCGACAGAAGGTCCAGGGCGGTCGGAGTCGACGCAAGGTCCCGAGTGGTCGGACCCGACGCAATGTCCCGGGCGGTCGGACCCGCGCATGTTCCCGGGCGGTCGGACCCGACGCAAGCTCCTGGGCGGTCGGACCCGACGCAAGCTCTGGGGCGGTCGGACCCGACGCAAGGTCCCGGGCGGTCGGACCCGACGCAAGATCCCGGGCGGTCGGACCTGACGCAACGCCCGGTGCGGTCGGTCCCGACGCAAGAACCGGGGCGGTCGGACCCGACCGAAGGACCCAGGCTGTCGGACTCGACAGAAGGTCCCGGGCGGTCGGAGTCGACGCAAGGTCCCGAGAGGTCGGAACCGACGCAAGGTCCCGGCCGGTCGGACCAGTCGCAAGGTCCCGCGCAGTCAGACCCGATGCATGGTCCCCGGCGGTCGGACCCGACGCAAGGTCCCCGGCGGTCGGACCCGACGCAAGGTCCCGGGCGGTCGGACCCGACGCAAGGTCCCGGGCCGTCAGACCCGACACAAGGTCCCGGGCGGTCGGGCCCGACGCAATGTCCCGGGCGGTCGCACCTGACGCAAGGTCCCCGGCAGTCGGACCCGACGCCAGGTCCCGGGCGGTCGGACCAGACGCAAGGTCCCGGGCGGTCGGAGGTGACGCAATGTCCCAGGCGGTCGGAGGCGAGGCAAGTCCTGGGCGGTCGGACCCGACGCAAGGTCCCGGGCGGCCAGACCAGAAGCAAGTTCCGGGGTGGTCGGACCCGACGCACGCTCCGGGCCGGTTGGACCGGACGCAAGGTCCCGGAAGATCGGACCTGATGCAAGACCCCGGGCGGTCGGACCCGACGCAAGGGCCGGGGCGGTTGGACCTGACGCAAGGTCTCGGTCGGTCGGACCCGACGCAAACACCCGGGCGGTCGGACCCAAAGCAAGGTCTGGGGCGGACGGACTCGACGCAAGCTCCGGGCCGGTTGGACTGGACGCCAGATCCAGGCCGGTCGGTCCCGGAGCAAGGCCCGGGGCAAGGCCCGGGGCGGTCGGACCCGACGCAATGCCCGGTGCGGTCAGGCCTGACACAAGGTCTCGGGCGGTCAGACCTGACACAAGGTCTCGGGCGGTCGGACCCGACACAAGGTCTCGGGCGGTCGGACCCGACGCAAGGTCCCGGGCGGTCGGACCCGACGCAAGGTCCCGGGCAGTCGGACCCGAAGCAAGCTCCCTGGCGGTCGGACACGACGCAAGCTCCCGGGCGGTCAGACCCGACGCAAGGTCCCGGGCGGTCGGACCGACGGAAGGTCCAGGGCGGTCGGACCTGACGCAAGTTTCCGGGTGGTCGGAAGCGACGCAAGGTCTCGGGCGGTCGGACCAAACGCAAAGTCCCGGGCGGTCGGACCCGACGCAAGGTCCCGGCCGGTCGGACCCGACGCAAGGTCCCGGGCGGTCGGACCCGTCGCATGTTCCCGGGCGGTCGGACCCGACGCAAGGTCCCGGGCGGTCGGACCCGACGCAAGCTCCGGGCGGTCGGACCCGACGCAAAGTCCCGGGCGGTCGGTCCCGACGCAAGGTCCCGGGCGGTCGGACCCGACGCAAGGTCCCGGGCGGTCGGACCCGACGCAAGGTCCCGGGCGGTCGGACCCGACGCAAGGTCCCGGGTGGTCGGGCCCGACGCAAGGTTCCGGCCGGTCAGACCCGAAGCAACGTCCCGGGCAGTCGGACCCGACGCAAGGTCCCGGAAGATCTGACCTGACGCAAGGTTCCGGGTGGCCGGAATCGAGCAAGGTTCAGGGCGGTCGGACCCGACGCAAGGTCCCGGGCGGTCGGACTCGAAGCAAGTTCTGGGGCGGACGGACACAACGCAAGCTCCGGGCCGGTTGGACCGGACGCCAGATACAGGCCGGTCGGTCCCGGAGCAAGGCCCGGGGCGGTCGGACCCGACGCAACGCCCGGTGCGGTCAGACCTGACACAAGGTCTCGGGCGGTCAGACCTGACACAAGGTCTCGGGCGGTCGGACCCGACGCAAGGTCTCGGGCGGTCGGACCCGACACAAGGTCCCGGGCGGTCGGACCCGACGCAAGGTCCCGGGCGGTCGGACCCGACGCAAGGTCCCGGGCGGTCGGACCCGACACAAGGTCCCGGGCGGTCGGTCCCGACGCAAGGACCGGGGCGGTCGGACCCGACCGAAGGTCCCAGGCTGTCGGACTCGACAGAAGGTCCAGGGCGGTCGGAGTCGACGCAAGGTCCCGAGAGGTCGGACCCGACGCAATGTCCCGGGCGGTCGGACCCGCGCATGTTCCCGGGCGGTCGGACCCGACACAAGCTCCTGGGCGGTCGGACCCGACGCAAGCTCTGGGGCGGTCGGACCCGACGCAAGGTCCCGGGCGGTCGGACCCGACGCAAGATCCCGGGCGGTCGGACCTGACGCAACGCCCGGTGCGGTCGGTCCCGACGCAAGAACCGGGGCGGTCGGACCCGACCGAAGGTCCCAGGCTGTCGGACTCGACAGAAGGTCCCGGGCGGTCGGAGTCGACGCAAGGTCCCGAGAGGTCGGACCCGATGCAAGGTCCCGGGCGGTCGGAACCGACGCAAGGTCCCGGCCGGTCGGACCAGTCGCAAGGTCCCGCGCAGTCAGACCCGATGCATGGTCCCGGGCGGTCGGACCCGACACAAGGTCCCCGGCGGTCGGACCCGACGCAAGGTCCCGGGCGGTCGGACCCGACGCAAGGTCCCGGGCCGTCAGACCCGACACAAGGTCCCGGGCGGTCGGGCCCGACGCAATGTCCCGGGCGGTCGCACCTGACGCAAGGTCCCCGGCAGTCGGACCCGACGCCAGGTCCCGGGCGGTCGGACCAGACGCAAGGTCCCGGGCGGTCGGAGGTGACGCAATGTCCCGGGCGGTCGGAGGCGACGCAAGTCCTGGGCGGTCGGACCCGACGCAAGGTCCCGGGCGGCCAGACCAGAAGCAAGTTCCGGGGTGGTCGGACCCGACGCACGCTCCGGGCCGGTTGGACCGGACGCAAGATCCCGGGTGGTCGGACCCGACGCAAGGTCCCGGAAGATCGGACCTGATGCAAGACCCCGGGTGGTCGGACCCGACGCAAGGGCCGGGGCGGTTGGACCTGACGCAAGGTCTCGGTCTGTCGGACCCGACGCAAACACCCGGGCGGTCGGACCCAAAGCAAGGTCTGGGGCGGACGGACTCGACGCAAGCTCCGGGCCGGTTGGACTGGACGCCAGATCCAGGCCGGTCGGTCCCGGAGCAAGGCCCGGGGCAAGGCCCGGGGCGGTCGGACCCGACGCAATGCCCGGTGCGGTCAGGCCTGACACAAGGTCTCGGGCGGTCAGACCTGACACAAGGTCTCGGGCGGTCGGACCCGACGCAAGGTCTCGGGAGGTCGGACCCGACGCAAGGTCCCGGGCGATCGGACCCGACGCAAGGTCCCGGGCAGTCGGACCCGAAGCAAGCTCCCTGGCGGTCGGACACGACGCAAGCTCCCGGGCGGTCAGACCCGACGCAAGGTCCCGGGCGGTCGGACCGACGGAAGGTCCAGGGCGGTCGGACCTGACGCAAGTTTCCGGGTGGTCGGAAGCGACGCAAGGTCTCGGGCGGTCGGACCCAACGCAAAGTCCCGGGCGGTCGGACCCGACGCAAGGTCCCGGCCGGTCGGACCCGACGCAAGGTCCCGGGCGGTCGGACCCGTCGCATGTTCCCGGGCGGTCGGACCCGATGCAAGGTCCCGGGCGGTCGGACCTGACGCAAGCTCCGGGGCGGTCGGAACCGACGCAAGGTCCCGGGCGGTCGGACCCGACGCAAGGTCCCGGGCGGTCGGACCTGACGCAAGATCCCGGGCGGTCGGACCCGACGCAAGATCCCGGGCGGTCGGACCCGACGCAAGATCCCGGGCGGTCGGACCCGACGCAAGATCCCGGGCGGTCGGACCCGACGCAAGATCCCGGGCGGTCGGACCTGACGCAACGCCCGGTGCGGTCGGTCCCGACGCAAGGACCGGGGCGGTCGGACCCGATGCAAGGTGCCGGGCGGTTGGACCTGACGCAAGGTGCCGGGCGGTCGGGCCCGACGCAAGGTCCCGGGCGGTCGGACCCGACGCATGTTCCCGGGCGGTCGGACCCGACGCAAGGTCCCGGGCGGTCGGACCCGACGCAAGCTCCGGGCGGTCGGACCCGACGCAAAGTCCCGGGCGGTCGGTCCCGACGCAAGGTCCCGGGCGGTCGGACCCGACGCAAGGTCCCGGGCGGTCGGACCCGACGCAAGGTCCCGGGCGGTCGGACCCGACGCAAGGTCCCGGGTGGTCGGGCCCGACGCAAGGTTCCGGCCGGTCAGACCCGAAGCAACGTCCCGGGCAGTCGGACCCGACGCAAGGTCCCGGAAGATCTGACCTGACGCAAGGTTCCGGGTGGCCGGAATCGAGCAAGGTTCAGGGCGGTCGGACCCGACGCAAGGTCCCGGGCGGTCGGACTCGAAGCAAGTTCTGGGGCGGACGGACACAACGCAAGCTCCGGGCCGGTTGGACCGGACGCCAGATACAGGCCGGTCGGTCCCGGAGCAAGGCCCGGGGCGGTCGGACCCGACGCAACGCCCGGTGCGGTCAGACCTGACACAAGGTCTCGGGCGGTCAGACCTGACACAAGGTCTCGGGCGGTCGGACCCGACGCAAGGTCTCGGGCGGTCGGACCCGACACAAGGTCCCGGGCGGTCGGACCCGACGCAAGGTCCCGGGCGGTCGGACCCGACGCAAGGTCCCGGGCGGTCGGACCCGACACAAGGTCCCGGGCGGTCGGTCCCGACGCAAGGACCGGGGCGGTCGGACCCGACCGAAGGTCCCAGGCTGTCGGACTCGACAGAAGGTCCAGGGCGGTCGGAGTCGACGCAAGGTCCCGAGAGGTCGGACCCGACGCAATGTCCCGGGCGGTCGGACCCGCGCATGTTCCCGGGCGGTCGGACCCGACACAAGCTCCTGGGCGGTCGGACCCGACGCAAGCTCTGGGGCGGTCGGACCCGACGCAAGGTCCCTGGCGGTCGGACCCGACGCAAGATCCCGGGCGGTCGGACCTGACGCAACGCCCGGTGCGGTCGGTCCCGACGCAAGAACCGGGGCGGTCGGACCCGACCGAAGGTCCCAGGCTGTCGGACTCGACAGAAGGTCCCGGGCGGTCGGAGTCGACGCAAGGTCCCGAGAGGTCGGACCCGATGCAAGGTCCCGGGCGGTCGGAACCGACGCAAGGTCCCGGCCGGTCGGACCAGTCGCAAGGTCCCGCGCAGTCAGACCCGATGCATGGTCCCGGGCGGTCGGACCCGACACAAGGTCCCCGGCGGTCGGACCCGACGCAAGGTCCCGGGCGGTCGGACCCGACGCAAGGTCCCGGGCCGTCAGACCCGACACAAGGTCCCGGGCGGTCGGGCCCGACGCAATGTCCCGGGCGGTCGCACCTGACGCAAGGTCCCCGGCAGTCGGACCCGACGCCAGGTCCCGGGCGGTCGGACCAGACGCAAGGTCCCGGGCGGTCGGAGGTGACGCAATGTCCCGGGCGGTCGGAGGCGACGCAAGTCCTGGGCGGTCGGACCCGACGCAAGGTCCCGGGCGGCCAGACCAGAAGCAAGTTCCGGGGTGGTCGGACCCGACGCACGCTCCGGGCCGGTTGGACCGGACGCAAGATCCCGGGTGGTCGGACCCGACGCAAGGTCCCGGAAGATCGGACCTGATGCAAGACCCCGGGTGGTCGGACCCGACGCAAGGGCCGGGGCGGTTGGACCTGACGCAAGGTCTCGGTCTGTCGGACCCGACGCAAACACCCGGGCGGTCGGACCCAAAGCAAGGTCTGGGGCGGACGGACTCGACGCAAGCTCCGGGCCGGTTGGACTGGACGCCAGATCCAGGCCGGTCGGTCCCGGAGCAAGGCCCGGGGCAAGGCCCGGGGCGGTCGGACCCGACGCAATGCCCTGTGCGGTCAGGCCTGACACAAGGTCTCGGGCGGTCAGACCTGACACAAGGTCTCGGGCGGTCGGACCCGACGCAAGGTCTCGGGAGGTCGGACCCGACGCAAGGTCCCGGGCGATCGGACCCGACGCAAGGTCCCGGGCAGTCGGACCCGAAGCAAGCTCCCTGGCGGTCGGACACGACGCAAGCTCCCGGGCGGTCAGACCCGACGCAAGGTCCCGGGCGGTCGGACCGACGGAAGGTCCAGGGCGGTCGGACCTGACGCAAGTTTCCGGGTGGTCGGAAGCGACGCAAGGTCTCGGGCGGTCGGACCCAACGCAAAGTCCCGGGCGGTCGGACCCGCGCAAGGTCCCGGCCGGTCGGACCCGACGCAAGGTCCCGGGCGGTCGGACCCGTCGCATGTTCCCGGGCGGTCGGACCCGATGCAAGGTCCCGGGCGGTCGGACCTGACGCAAGCTCAGGGGCGGTCGGACCCGACGCAAGGTCCCGGGCGGTCGGACCCGACGCAAGGTCCCGGGCGGTCGGACCTGACGCAAGATCCCGGGCGGTCGGACCCGACGCAAGATCCCGGGCGGTCGGACCCGACGCAAGATCCCGGGCGGTCGGACCCGACGCAAGATCCCGGGCGGTCGGACCCGACGCAAGATCCCGGGCGGTCGGACCTGACGCAACGCCCGGTGCGGTCGGTCCCGACGCAAGGACCGGGGCGGTCGGACCCGATGCAAGGTGCCGGGCGGTTGGACCTGACGCAAGGTGCCGGGCGGTCGGGCCCGACGCAAGGTCCCGGGCGGTCGGACCCGACGCAAGGTCCCGGGCGGTCGGACCCGACGCAAGGTCCCGGGCGGTCGGACCCGACGCAAGGTCCCGGGCGGTTGGACCCGACGCAAGGTCCCCGGCTGTCAGACCTGACGCAAGGTCCTGGGCGGTCAGACCCGACGCAAAGTCCCGGGCGATCAGACCCGGCGCAAAGTCCCGGTCGGTCAGACGCGACGCAAGGTCCAGGGCGGTCGGACTTGCGCAAGGTCCAAGGCGGTCGGACCCGAAGCAAGGTCCTGGACGGTCGGACTCGCGCAAAGTCCCGAGCGGTCGGACGCAACCCAAGGTCCCCGGCAGTCGGACCCGACGCAAGGTCCCGGGCATTCAGACAAGACGCAAGGTCCCGGGCGGTCGGTCTCGCACCACATCCCGGGCGGTCGGACCCGACGCAAGGTACCGGGCGGTCATACACAATGCAAGGTCTAGGGCGGTCGGAGTCGACACGAGGTCCGGGGCGGTCGGACCCGATCAAAGGTCCCGGGCTGTCGTACTCGACGCAAGGTCCCGGGCGGTCGGACCCGACGCAAGGTCCCGGGCGGTCGGACCCGACGCAAGGTCCCGGGTGGTCGGGCCCGACGCAAGGTTCCGGCCGGTCAGACCCGAAGCAACGTCCCGGGCGGTCGGACCCGACGCAAGGTCCCGGAAGATCTGACCTGACGCAAGGTTCCGGGTGGCCGGAATCGAGCAAGGTTCAGGGCGGTCGGACCCGACGCAAGGTCCCAGGCGGTCGGACTCGAAGCAAGTTCTGGGGCGGACGGACACAACGCAAGCTCCGGGCCGGTTGGACCGGACGCCAGATACAGGCCGGTCGGTCCCGGAGCAAGGCCCGGGGCGGTCGGACCCGACGCAACGCCCGGTGCGGTCAGACCTGACACAAGGTCTCGGGCGGTCAGACCTGACACAAGGTCTCGGGCGGTCGGACCCGACGCAAGGTCTCGGGCGGTCGGACCCGACACAAGGTCCCGGGCGGTCGGACCCGACGCAAGGTCCCGGGCGGTCGGACCCGACGCAAGGTCCCGGGCGGTCGGACCTGACGCAAGATCCCGGGCGGTCGGACCCGACGCAAGGTCCCGGGCGGTCGGACCTGACGCAAGATCCCGGGCGGTCGGACCCGACGCAAGATCCCGGGCGGTCGGACCCGACGCAAGATCCCGGGCGGTCGGACCCGACGCAAGATCCCGGGCGGTCGGACCCGACGCAAGATCCCGGGCGGTCGGACCTGACGCAACGCCCGGTGCGGTCGGTCCCGACGCAAGGACCGGGGCGGTCGGACCCGATGCAAGGTGCCGGGCGGTTGGACCTGACGCAAGGTGCCGGGCGGTCGGGCCCGACGCAAGGTCCCGGGCGGTCGGTCCCGACGCAAGGTCCCGGGCGGTCGGACCCGACGCAAGGTCCCGGGCGGTCGGACCCGACGCAAGGTCCCGGGCGGTTGGACCCGACGCAAGGTCCCCGGCTGTCAGACCTGACGCAAGGTCCTGGGCGGTCAGACCCGACGCAAAGTCCCGGGCGATCAGACCCGGCGCAAAGTCCCGGTCGGTCAGACGCGACGCAAGGTCCAGGGCGGTCGGACTTGCGCAAGGTCCAAGGCGGTCGGACCCGAAGCAAGGTCCTGGACGGTCGGACTCGCGCAAAGTCCCGAGTGGTCGGACGCAACCCAAGGTCCCCGGCAGTCGGACCCGACGCAAGGTCCCGGGCATTCAGACAAGACGCAAGGTCCCGGGCGGTCGGTCTCGCACCACATCCCGGGCGGTCGGACCCGACGCAAGGTACCGGGCGGTCATACACAATGCAAGGTCTAGGGCGGTCGGAGTCGACACGAGGTCCGGGGCGGTCGGACCCGATCAAAGGTCCCGGGCTGTCGTACTCGACGCAAGGTCCCGGGCGGTCGGACCCGACGCAAGGTCCCGGGCGGTCGGACCCGACGCAAGGTCCCGGGTGGTCGGGCCCGACGCAAGGTTCCGGCCGGTCAGACCCGAAGCAACGTCCCGGGCGGTCGGACCCGACGAAGGTCCCGGAAGATCTGACCTGACGCAAGGTTCCGGGTGGCCGGAATCGAGCAAGGTTCAGGGCGGTCGGACCCGACGCAAGGTCCCAGGCGGTCGGACTCGAAGCAAGTTCTGGGGCGGACGGACACAACGCAAGCTCCGGGCCGGTTGGACCGGACGCCAGATACAGGCCGGTCGGTCCCGGAGCAAGGCCCGGGGCGGTCGGACCCGACGCAACGCCCGGTGCGGTCAGACCTGACACAAGGTCTCGGGCGGTCAGACCTGACACAAGGTCTCGGGCGGTCGGACCCGACGCAGGTCTCGGGCGGTCGGACCCCGACACAAGGTCCCGGGCGGTCGGACCCGACGCAAGGTCCCGGGCGGTCGGACCCGACGCAAGGTCCGGGGCGGTCGGACCCGACACAAGGTCCCGGGCGGTCGGACCCGACGCAAGCTCCGGGGCGGTCGGACCCGACGCAAGGTCCCGGGCGGTCGGACCCGACGCAAGATCCCGGGCGGTCGGACCTGACGCAACGCCCGGTGCGGTCGGTCCCGACGCAAGGACCGGGGCGGTCGGACCCGACCGAAGGTCCCAGGCTGTCGGACTCGACAGAAGGTCCAGGGCGGTCGGAGTCGACGCAAGGTCCCGAGAGGTCGGACCCGACGCAATGTCCCGGGCGGTCGGACCCGCGCATGTTCCCGGGCGGTCGGACCCGACACAAGCTCCTGGGCGGTCGGACCCGACGCAAGCTCCGGGGCGGTCGGACCCGACGCAAGGTCCCGGGCGGTCGGACCCGACGCAAGATCCCGGGCGGTCGGACCTGACGCAAGATCCCGGGCGGTCGGACCCGACGCAAGATCCCGGGCGGTCGGACCCGACGCAAGATCCCGGGCGGTCGGACCCGACGCAAGATCCCGGGCGGTCGGACCCGACGCAAGATCCCGGGCGGTCGGACCTGACGCAACGCCCGGTGCGGTCGGTCCCGACGCAAGGACCGGGGCGGTCGGACCAGTCGCAAGGTCCCGCGCAGTCAGACCCGATGCATGGTCCCGGGCGGTCGGAACCGACGCAAGGTCCCGGCCGGTCGGACCAGTCGCAAGGTCCCGCGCAGTCAGACCCGATGCATGGTCCCGGGCGGTCGGACCCGACACAAGGTCCCCGGCGGTCGGACCCGACGCAATGTCCCGGGCGGTCGGACCCGACGCAAGGTCCCGGGCCGTCAGACCCGACACAAGGTCCCGGGCGGTCGGGCCCGACGCAAGATCCCGGGCGGTCGGACCCGACGCAAGATCCCGGGCGGTCGGACCCGACGCAAGATCCCGGGCGGTCGGACCCGACGCAAGATCCCGGGCGGTCGGACCCGACGCAAGATCCCGGGCGGTCGGACCTGACGCAACGCCCGGTGCGGTCGGTCCCGACGCAAGGACCGGGGCGGTCGGACCCGATGCAAGGTGCCGGGCGGTTGGACCTGACGCAAGGTGCCGGGCGGTCGGGCCCGACGCAAGGTCCCGGGCGGTCGGGCCCGACGCAATGTCCCGGGCGGTCGCACCTGACGCAAGGTCCCCGGCAGTCGGACCCGACGCCAGGTCCCGGGCGGTCGGACCAGACGCAAGGTCCCGGGCGGTCGGAGGTGACGCAATGTCCCGGGCGGTCGGAGGCGACGCAAGTCCTGGGCGGTCGGACCCGACGCAAGGTCCCGGGCGGCCAGACCAGAAGCAAGTTCCGGGGTGGTCGGACCCGACGCACGCTCCGGGCCGGTTGGACCGGACGCAAGATCCCGGGTGGTCGGACCCGACGCAAGGTCCCGGAAGATCGGACCTGATGCAAGACCCCGGGTGGTCGGACCCGACGCAAGGGCCGGGGCGGTTGGACCTGACGCAAGGTCTCGGTCGGTCGGACCCGACGCAAACACCCGGGCGGTCGGACCCAAAGCAAGGTCTGGGGCGGACGGACTCGACGCAAGCTCCGGGCCGGTTGGACTGGACGCCAGATCCAGGCCGGTCGGTCCCGGAGCAAGGCCCGGGGCAAGGCCCGGGGCGGTCGGACCCGACGCAATGCCCGGTGCGGTCAGGCCTGACACAAGGTCTCGGGCGGTCAGACCTGACACAAGGTCTCGGGCGGTCGGACCCGACGCAAGGTCTCGGGAGGTCGGACCCGACGCAAGGTCCCGGGCGGTCGGACCCGACGCAAGGTCCCGGGCAGTCGGACCCGAAGCAAGCTCCCTGGCGGTCGGACACGACGCAAGCTCCCGGGCGGTCAGACCCGACGCAAGGTCCCGGGCGGTCGGACCGACGGAAGGTCCAGGGCGGTCGGACCTGACGCAAGATCCCGGGCGGTCGGACCCGACGCAAGATCCCGGGCGGTCGGACCCGACGCAAGATCCCGGGCGGTCGGACCCGACGCAAGATCCCGGGCGGTCGGACCTGACGCAACGCCCGGTGCGGTCGGTCCCGACGCAAGGACCGGGGCGGTCGGACCCGATGCAAGGTGCCGGGCGGTTGGACCTGACGCAAGGTGCCGGGCGGTCGGGCCCGACGCAAGGTCCCGGGCGGTCGGACCCGACGCAAGGTCCCGGGCGGTCGGACCCGACGCAAGGTCCCGGGCGGTCGGACCCGACGCAAGGTCCCGGGCGGTCGGACCCGACGCAAGGTCCCGGGCGGTGGGACCCGACGCAAGGTCCCGGGCGGTCGGACCCGACGCAAGGTCCCGGGCGGTCGGACCCGACGCAAGGTCCCGGGCGGTCGGACCCGACGCAAGGTCCCGGGCGGTCGGACCCGACGTAAGGCCCCGGGCGGTCGGACCCGACGCAAGGTCCCGGGCGGTCGGACCCAACGCAAGGTCCCGGGCGGTCGGACCCGACGCAGGGTCCCGGGCGGTCGGACCCGACACAAGGTCCCGGGCGGTTGGACCCGAAGCAAGGTTCCGGCCAGTCAGACCCGAAGCAACGTCCCGGGCGGTCGGAACCGACGCAAGGTCTCGGGCGGTCGGACCCGACGCAAAGGCCCGGGCGGTCGGACCTGAAGCAAGTTCTGGTGTGGTCGGACCCGATGCAAGGTCCGGTCGGACCTGATGCAAACCCCGGTCCGGTCGGACCCGACGAAAAGCCCGGTGCGGTTGGACCCGATGCAAGGGCCGGGGCGGTTGGACGTGACGCAAGGTGCCGGGCGGTCGGTTCCGATGCAAGGTGCCGGGCGGTCGGTTCCGACGCAAGGTCTCGGTCGGTCGGACCCGACGCAAGCTCCCGGGCGGTCGGACCCAAAGTAAGGTCCGGGGCGGACGGACTCGACGCAACCTCCGGGCCAGTTGGACCGGACGCCAGATACAGGCCGGTCGGTCCCGGAGCAAGGCCCGGGGCGGTCGGACCCGACGCAACGCCCGGTGCGGTCAGACCCGACGCAAAGCCCGTTGCGGTTGGACCCGATGCAAGGGCCGGGGCGGTTGGAGCTGACGCAAGGTGCCGGGTGGTCGGAGCCGACGCAAGGTCCTGGGCGGTCGGACCCGATGCAAGGTCTCGGGCGGTCGGACCCAACGCAAAGTCCCGGGCGGTCGGACCCGACGCAAGGTCCCGGCCGGTCGGACCCGACGCAAGGTCCCGGGCGGTCGGACCCGTCGCATGTTCCCGGGCGGTCGGACCCGATGCAAGGTCCCGGGCGGTCGGACCTGACGCAAGCTCCGGGGCGGTCGGACCCGACGCAAGGTCCCGGGCGGTCGGACCCGACGCAAGGTCCCGGGCGGTCGGACCTGACGCAAGATCCCGGGCGGTCGGACCCGACGCAAGATCCCGGGCGGTCGGACCCGACGCAAGATCCCGGGCGGTCGGACCCGACGCAAGATCCCGGGCGGTCGGACCCGACGCAAGATCCCGGGCGGTCGGACCTGACGCAACGCCCGGTGCGGTCGGTCCCGACGCAAGGACCGGGGCGGTCGGACCCGATGCAAGGTGCCGGGCGGTTGGACCTGACGCAAGGTGCCGGGCGGTCGGGCCCGACGCAAGGTCCCGGGCGGTCGGACCCGACGCATGTTCCCGGGCGGTCGGACCCGACGCAAGGTCCCGGGCGGTCGGACCCGACGCAAGCTCCGGGCGGTCGGACCCGACGCAAAGTCCCGGGCGGTCGGTCCCGACGCAAGGTCCCGGGCGGTCGGACCCGACGCAAGGTCCCGGGCGGTCGGACCCGACGCAAGGTCCCGGGCGGTCGGACCCGACGCAAGGTCCCGGGTGGTCGGGCCCGACGCAAGGTTCCGGCCGGTCAGACCCGAAGCAACGTCCCGGGCAGTCGGACCCGACGCAAGGTCCCGGAAGATCTGACCTGACGCAAGGTTCCGGGTGGCCGGAATCGAGCAAGGTTCAGGGCGGTCGGACCCGACGCAAGGTCCCGGGCGGTCGGACTCGAAGCAAGTTCTGGGGCGGACGGACACAACGCAAGCTCCGGGCCGGTTGGACCGGACGCCAGATACAGGCCGGTCGGTCCCGGAGCAAGGCCCGGGGCGGTCGGACCCGACGCAACGCCCGGTGCGGTCAGACCTGACACAAGGTCTCGGGCGGTCAGACCTGACACAAGGTCTCGGGCGGTCGGACCCGACGCAAGGTCTCGGGCGGTCGGACCCGACACAAGGTCCCGGGCGGTCGGACCCGACGCAAGGTCCCGGGCGGTCGGACCCGACGCAAGGTCCCGGGCGGTCGGACCCGACACAAGGTCCCGGGCGGTCGGTCCCGACGCAAGGACCGGGGCGGTCGGACCCGACCGAAGGTCCCAGGCTGTCGGACTCGACAGAAGGTCCAGGGCGGTCGGAGTCGACGCAAGGTCCCGAGAGGTCGGACCCGACGCAATGTCCCGGGCGGTCGGACCCGCGCATGTTCCCGGGCGGTCGGACCCGACACAAGCTCCTGGGCGGTCGGACCCGACGCAAGCTCTGGGGCGGTCGGACCCGACGCAAGGTCCCGGGCGGTCGGACCCGACGCAAGATCCCGGGCGGTCGGACCTGATGCAACGCCCGGTGCGGTCGGTCCCGACGCAAGAACCGGGGCGGTCGGACCCGACCGAAGGTCCCAGGCTGTCGGACTCGACAGAAGGTCCCGGGCGGTCGGAGTCGACGCAAGGTCCCGAGAGGTCGGACCTGATGCAAGGTCCCGGGCGGTCGGAACCGACGCAAGGTCCCGGCCGGTCGGACCAGTCGCAAGGTCCCGCGCAGTCAGACCCGATGCATGGTCCCGGGCGGTCGGACCCGACACAAGGTCCCCGGCGGTCGGACCCGACGCAAGGTCCCGGGCGGTCGGACCCGACGCAAGGTCCCGGGCCGTCAGACCCGACACAAGGTCCCGGGCGGTCGGGCCCGACGCAATGTCCCGGGCGGTCGCACCTGACGCAAGGTCCCCGGCAGTCGGACCCGACGCCAGGTCCCGGGCGGTCGGACCAGACGCAAGGTCCCGGGCGGTCGGAGGTGACGCAATGTCCCGGGCGGTCAGAGGCGACGCAAGTCCTGGGCGGTCGGACCCGACGCAAGGTCCCGGGCGGCCAGACCAGAAGCAAGTTCCGGGGTGGTCGGACCCGACGCACGCTCCGGGCCGGTTGGACCGGACGCAAGATCCCGGGTGGTCGGACCCGACGCAAGGTCCCGGAAGATCGGACCTGATGCAAGACCCCGGGTGGTCGGACCCGACGCAAGGGCCGGGGCGGTTGGACCTGACGCAAGGTCTCGGTCTGTCGGACCCGACGCAAACACCCGGGCGGTCGGACCCAAAGCAAGGTCTGGGGCGGACGGACTCGACGCAAGCTCCGGGCCGGTTGGACTGGACGCCAGATCCAGGCCGGTCGGTCCCGGAGCAAGGCCCGGGGCAAGGCCCGGGGCGGTCGGACCCGACGCAATGCCCGGTGCGGTCAGGCCTGACACAAGGTCTCGGGGGGTCAGACCTGACACAAGGTCTCGGGCGGTCGGACCCGACGCAAGGTCTCGGGCGGTCGGACCCGACGCAAGGTCCCGGGCGGTCGGACCCGACGCAAGGTCCCGGGCAGTCGGACCCGAAGCAAGCTCCCTGGCGGTCGGACACGACGCAAGCTCCCGGGCGGTCAGACCCGACGCAAGGTCCCGGGCGGTCGGACCGACGGAAGGTCCAGGGCGGTCGGACCTGACGCAAGTTTCCGGGTGGTCGGAAGCGACGCAAGGTCTCGGGCGGTCGGACCCAACGCAAAGTCCCGGGCGGTCGGACCCGACGCAAGGTCCCGGCCGGTCGGACCCGACGCAAGGTCCCGGGCGGTCGGACCCGTCGCATGTTCCCGGGCGGTCGGACCTGACGCAAGCTCCGGGGCGGTCGGACCCGACGCAAGCTCCGGGGCGGTCGGACCCGATGCAAGGTCCGGTCCGGTCGGACCCGACGCAACGCCCGGTGCGGTCAGACCTGACACAAGGTCTCGGGCGGTCAGACCTGACACAAGGTCTCGGGCGGTCGGACCCGACGCAAGGTCTCGGGTGGTCGGACCCGATGCAAGGTCCCGGGCGGTCGGACCCGACGCAATGTCCCGGGTGGTCGGACCCGACGCAAGGTCCCAGAAGATCGGACCTGACGCAAGGTTCCGGGTGGTCGGAACTGATGCAAGGTCCCGGGCGGTCGGACCCGACGCAAGGTCCCGCGCGGTTGGACTCGAAGCAAGTTCTGGGGTGGTCGGACCCGATGCAAGGTCCGGTTGGACCGGACGCAAGGCCCGGGGCGGTCAGACCTCACACAAGGTCTCGGGCGGTCAGAACCGCGCAAGGTCCCGGGCGGTCAGACCCGACGCAAGGTCCCGGGCGGTCGGGCCCGACGCAAGGTCCCGGGCGGTCGGACCCGACGCAAAGTCCCGGGCGGTCGGTCCCGACGCAAGGTCCCGGGCGGTCGGACCCGACGCAAGGTCCCGGGCGGTCAGACCCGACGCAAGGTCCCGGGCGGTCGGACCCGACGCAAGGTCCCGGGTGGTCGGGCCCGACGCAAGGTTCCGGCCGGTCAGACCCGAAGCAACGTCCCGGGCGGTCGGACCCGACGCAAGGTCCCGGAAGATCTGACCTGACGCAAGGTTCCGGGTGGTCGGAATCGAGCAAGGTTCAGGGCGGTCGGACCCGAATCAAGGTCCCGGGCGGTCGGACTCGAAGCAAGTTCTGGGGCGGACGGACACAACGCAAGCTCCGGGCCGGTTGGACCGGACGCCAGATACAGGCCGGTCGGTCCCGGAGCAAGGCCCGGGGCGGTCGGACCCGACGCAACGCCCGGTGCGGTCAGACCTGACACAAGGTCTCGGGCGGTCAGACCTGACACAAGGTCTCGGGCGGTCGGACCCGACGCAAGGTCTCGGGCGGTCGGACCCGACACAAGGTCCCGGGCAGTCGGACCCGAAGCAAGCTCCCTGGCGGTCGGACACGACGGAAGCTCCCGGGCGGTCAGACCCGACGCAAGGTCCCGGGCGGTCGGACCGACGGAAGGTCCAGGGCGGTCGGACCTGACGCAACTTTCCGGGTGGTCGGAAGCGACGCAAGGTCTCGGGCGGTCGGACCCAACGCAAAGTCCCGGGCGGTCGGACCCGACGCAAGGTCCCGGCCGGTCGGACCCGACGCAAGGTCCCGGGCGGTCGGACCCGTCACATGTTCCCGGGCGGTCGGACCCGACGCAAGGTCCCGGGCGGTCGGACCCGACGCAAGCTCCGGGGCGGTCGGACCCGACGCAAGGTCCCGGGTGGTCGGGCCCGACGCAAGGTTCCGGCCGGTCAGACCCGAAGCAACGTCCCGGGCGGTCGGACCCGACGCAAGGTCCCGGAAGATCTGACCTGACGCAAGGTTCCGGGTGGCCGGAATCGAGCAAGGTTCAGGGCGGTCGGACCCGACGCAAGGTCCCAGGCGGTCGGACTCGAAGCCACTTCTGGGGCGGACGGACACAACGCAAGCTCCGGGCCGGTTGGACCGGACGCCAGATACAGGCCGGTCGGTCCCGGAGCAAGGCCCGGGGCGGTCGGACCCGACGCAACGCCCGGTGCGGTCAGACCTGACACAAGGTCTCGGGCGGTCAGACCTGACACAAGGTCTCGGGCGGTCGGACCCGACGCAAGGTCTCGGGCGGTCGGACCCGACACAAGGTCCCGGGCGGTCGGACCCGACGCAAGGTCCCGGGCGGTCGGACCCGACGCAAGGTCCCGGGCGGTCGGACCTGACGCAAGATCCCGGGCGGTCGGACCCGACGCAAGGTCCCGGGCGGTCGGACCTGACGCAAGATCCCGGGCGGTCGGACCCGACGCAAGATCCCGGGCGGTCGGACCCGACGCAAGATCCCGGGCGGTCGGACCCGACGCAAGATCCCGGGCGGTCGGACCCGACGCAAGATCCCGGGCGGTCGGACCTGACGCAACGCCCGGTGCGGTCGGTCCCGACGCAAGGACCGGGGCGGTCGGACCCGATGCAAGGTGCCGGGCGGTTGGACCTGACGCAAGGTGCCGGGCGGTCGGGCCCGACGCAAGGTCCCGGGCGGTCGGTCCCGACGCAAGGTCCCGGGCGGTCGGACCCGACGCAAGGTCCCGGGCGGTCGGACCCGACGCAAGGTCCCGGGCGGTTGGACCCGACGCAAGGTCCCCGGCTGTCAGACCTGACGCAAGGTCCTGGGCGGTCAGACCCGACGCAAAGTCCCGGGCGATCAGACCCGGCGCAAAGTCCCGGTCGGTCAGACGCGACGCAAGGTCCAGGGCGGTCGGACCTGCGCAAGGTCCAAGGCGGTCGGACCCGAAGCAAGGTCCTGGACGGTCGGACTCGCGCAAAGTCCCGAGTGGTCGGACGCAACCCAAGGTCCCCGGCAGTCGGACCCGACGCAAGGTCCCGGGCATTCAGACAAGACGCAAGGTCCCGGGCGGTCGGTCTCGCACCACATCCCGGGCGGTCGGACCCGACGCAAGGTACCGGGCGGTCATACACAATGCAAGGTCTAGGGCGGTCGGAGTCGACACGAGGTCCGGGGCGGTCGGACCCGATCAAAGGTCCCGGGCTGTCGTACTCGACGCAAGGTCCCGGGCGGTCGGACCCGACGCAAGGTCCCGGGCGGTCGGACCCGACGCAAGGTCCCGGGTGGTCGGGCCCGACGCAAGGTTCCGGCCGGTCAGACCCGAAGCAACGTCCCGGGCGGTCGGACCCGACGAAGGTCCCGGAAGATCTGACCTGACGCAAGGTTCCGGGTGGCCGGAATCGAGCAAGGTTCAGGGCGGTCGGACCCGACGCAAGGTCCCAGGCGGTCGGACTCGAAGCAAGTTCTGGGGCGGACGGACACAACGCAAGCTCCGGGCCGGTTGGACCGGACGCCAGATACAGGCCGGTCGGTCCCGGAGCAAGGCCCGGGGCGGTCGGACCCGACGCAACGCCCGGTGCGGTCAGACCTGACACAAGGTCTCGGGCGGTCAGACCTGACACAAGGTCTCGGGCGGTCGGACCCGACGCAAGGTCTCGGGCGGTCGGACCCGACACAAGGTCCCGGGCGGTCGGACCCGACGCAAGGTCCCGGGCGGTCGGACCCGACGCAAGGTCCCGGGCGGTCGGACCCGACACAAGGTCCCGGGCGGTCGGACCCGACGCAAGCTCCGGGGCGGTCGGACCCGACGCAAGGTCCCGGGCGGTCGGACCCGACGCAAGATCCCGGGCGGTCGGACCTGACGCAACGCCCGGTGCGGTCGGTCCCGACGCAAGGACCGGGGCGGTCGGACCCGACCGAAGGTCCCAGGCTGTCGGACTCGACAGAAGGTCCAGGGCGGTCGGAGTCGACGCAAGGTCCCGAGAGGTCGGACCCGACGCAATGTCCCGGGCGGTCGGACCCGCGCATGTTCCCGGGCGGTCGGACCCGACACAAGCTCCTGGGCGGTCGGACCCGACGCAAGCTCCGGGGCGGTCGGACCCGACGCAAGGTCCCGGGCGGTCGGACCCGACGCAAGATCCCGGGCGGTCGGACCTGACGCAAGATCCCGGGCGGTCGGACCCGACGCAAGATCCCGGGCGGTCGGACCCGACGCAAGATCCCGGGCGGTCGGACCCGACGCAAGATCCCGGGCGGTCGGACCCGACGCAAGATCCCGGGCGGTCGGACCTGACGCAACGCCCGGTGCGGTCGGTCCCGACGCAAGGACCGGGGCGGTCGGACCAGTCGCAAGGTCCCGCGCAGTCAGACCCGATGCATGGTCCCGGGCGGTCGGAACCGACGCAAGGTCCCGGCCGGTCGGACCAGTCGCAAGGTCCCGCGCAGTCAGACCCGATGCATGGTCCCGGGCGGTCGGACCCGACACAAGGTCCCCGGCGGTCGGACCCGACGCAATGTCCCGGGCGGTCGGACCCGACGCAAGGTCCCGGGCCGTCAGACCCGACACAAGGTCCCGGGCGGTCGGGCCCGACGCAAGATCCCGGGCGGTCGGACCCGACGCAAGATCCCGGGCGGTCGGACCCGACGCAAGATCCCGGGCGGTCGGACCCGACGCAAGATCCCGGGCGGTCGGACCCGACGCAAGATCCCGGGCGGTCGGACCTGACGCAACGCCCGGTGCGGTCGGTCCCGACGCAAGGACCGGGGCGGTCGGACCCGATGCAAGGTGCCGGGCGGTTGGACCTGACGCAAGGTGCCGGGCGGTCGGGCCCGACGCAAGGTCCCGGGCGGTCGGGCCCGACGCAATGTCCCGGGCGGTCGCACCTGACGCAAGGTCCCCGGCAGTCGGACCCGACGCCAGGTCCCGGGCGGTCGGACCAGACGCAAGGTCCCGGGCGGTCGGAGGTGACGCAATGTCCCGGGCGGTCGGAGGCGACGCAAGTCCTGGGCGGTCGGACCCGACGCAAGGTCCCGGGCGGCCAGACCAGAAGCAAGTTCCGGGGTGGTCGGACCCGACGCACGCTCCGGGCCGGTTGGACCGGACGCAAGATCCCGGGTGGTCGGACCCGACGCAAGGTCCCGGAAGATCGGACCTGATGCAAGACCCCGGGTGGTCGGACCCGACGCAAGGGCCGGGGCGGTTGGACCTGACGCAAGGTCTCGGTCGGTCGGACCCGACGCAAACACCCGGGCGGTCGGACCCAAAGCAAGGTCTGGGGCGGACGGACTCGACGCAAGCTCCGGGCCGGTTGGACTGGACGCCAGATCCAGGCCGGTCGGTCCCGGAGCAAGGCCCGGGGCAAGGCCCGGGGCGGTCGGACCCGACGCAATGCCCGGTGCGGTCAGGCCTGACACAAGGTCTCGGGCGGTCAGACCTGACACAAGGTCTCGGGCGGTCGGACCCGACGCAAGGTCTCGGGAGGTCGGACCCGACGCAAGGTCCCGGGCGGTCGGACCCGACGCAAGGTCCCGGGCAGTCGGACCCGAAGCAAGCTCCCTGGCGGTCGGACACGACGCAAGCTCCCGGGCGGTCAGACCCGACGCAAGGTCCCGGGCGGTCGGACCGACGGAAGGTCCAGGGCGGTCGGACCTGACGCAAGTTTCCGGGTGGTCGGAAGCGACGCAAGGTCTCGGGCGGTCGGACCCAACGCAAAGTCCCGGGCGGTCGGACCCGACGCAAGGTCCCGGCCGGTCGGACCCGACGCAAGGTCCCGGGCGGTCGGACCCGTCGCATGTTCCCGGGCGGTCGGACCCGATGCAAGGTCCCAGGCGGTCGGACCTGACGCAAGCTCCGGGGCGGTCGGACCCGACGCAAGGTCCCGGGCGGTCGGACCCGACGCAAGGTCCCGGGCGGTCGGACCTGACGCAAGATCCCGGGCGGTCGGACCCGACGCAAGATCCCGGGCGGTCGGACCCGACGCAAGATCCCGGGCGGTCGGACCCGACGCAAGATCCCGGGCGGTCGGACCCGACGCAAGATCCCGGGCGGTCGGACCTGACGCAACGCCCGGTGCGGTCGGTCCCGACGCAAGGACCGGGGCGGTCGGACCCGATGCAAGGTGCCGGGCGGTTGGACCTGACGCAAGGTGCCGGGCGGTCGGGCCCGACGCAAGGTCCCGGGCGGTCGGACCCGACGCAAGGTCCCGGGCGGTCGGACCCGACGCAAGGTCCCGGGCGGTCGGACCCGACGCAAGGTCCCGGGCGGTCGGACCCGACGCAAGGTCCCGGGCGGTGGGACCCGACGCAAGGTCCCGGGCGGTCGGACCCGACGCAAGGTCCCGGGCGGTCGGACCCGACGCAAGGTCCCGGGCGGTCGGACCCGACGCAAGGTCCCGGGCGGTCGGACCCGACGTAAGGCCCCGGGCGGTCGGACCCGACGCAAGGTCCCGGGCGGTCGGACCCGACGCAAGGTCCCGGGCGGTCGGACCCGACGCAGGGTCCCGGGCGGTCGGACCCGACACAAGGTCCCGGGCGGTTGGACCCGAAGCAAGGTTCCGGCCAGTCAGACCCGAAGCAACGTCCCGGGCGGTCGGAACCGACGCAAGGTCTCGGGCGGTCGGACCCGACGCAAAGGCCCGGGCGGTCGGACTTGAAGCAAGTTCTGGTGTGGTCGGACCCGATGCAAGGTCCGGTCGGACCTGATGCAAACCCCGGTCCGGTCGGACCCGACGAAAAGCCCGGTGCGGTTGGACCCGATGCAAGGGCCGGGGCGGTTGGACGTGACGCAAGGTGCCGGGCGGTCGGTTCCGATGCAAGGTGCCGGGCGGTCGGTTCCGACGCAAGGTCTCGGTCGGTCGGACCCGACGCAAGCTCCCGGGCGGTCGGACCCAAAGTAAGGTCCGGGGCGGACGGACTCGACGCAACCTCCGGGCCAGTTGGACCGGACGCCAGATACAGGCCGGTCGGTCCCGGAGCAAGGCCCGGGGCGGTCGGACCCGACGCAACGCCCGGTGCGGTCAGACCCGACGCAAAGCCCGTTGCGGTTGGACCCGATGCAAGGGCCGGGGCGGTTGGAGCTGACGCAAGGTGCCGGGTGGTCGGAGCCGACGCAAGGTCCTGGGCGGTCGGACCCGATGCAAGGTCTCGGGCGGTCGGACCCAACGCAAAGTCCCGGGCGGTCGGACCCGACGCAAGGTCCCGGCCGGTCGGACCCGACGCAAGGTCCCGGGCGGTCGGACCCGTCGCATGTTCCCGGGCGGTCGGACCCGATGCAAGGTCCCGGGCGGTCGGACCTGACGCAAGCTCCGGGGCGGTCGGACCCGACGCAAGGTCCCGGGCGGTCGGACCCGACGCAAGGTCCCGGGCGGTCGGACCTGACGCAAGATCCCGGGCGGTCGGACCCGACGCAAGATCCCGGGCGGTCGGACCCGACGCAAGATCCCGGGCGGTCGGACCCGACGCAAGATCCCGGGCGGTCGGACCCGACGCAAGATCCCGGGCGGTCGGACCTGACGCAACGCCCGGTGCGGTCGGTCCCGACGCAAGGACCGGGGCGGTCGGACCCGATGCAAGGTGCCGGGCGGTTGGACCTGACGCAAGGTGCCGGGCGGTCGGGCCCGACGCAAGGTCCCGGGCGGTCGGACCCGACGCATGTTCCCGGGCGGTCGGACCCGACGCAAGGTCCCGGGCGGTCGGACCCGACGCAAGCTCCGGGCGGTCGGACCCGACGCAAAGTCCCGGGCGGTCGGTCCCGACGCAAGGTCCCGGGCGGTCGGACCCGACGCAAGGTCCCGGGCGGTCGGACCCGACGCAAGGTCCCGGGCGGTCGGACCCGACGCAAGGTCCCGGGTGGTCGGGCCCGACGCAAGGTTCCGGCCGGTCAGACCCGAAGCAACGTCCCGGGCAGTCGGACCCGACGCAAGGTCCCGGAAGATCTGACCTGACGCAAGGTTCCGTGTGGCCGGAATCGAGCAAGGTTCAGGGCGGTCGGACCCGACGCAAGGTCCCGGGCGGTCGGACTCGAAGCAAGTTCTGGGGCGGACGGACACAACGCAAGCTCCGGGCCGGTTGGACCGGACGCCAGATACAGGCCGGTCGGTCCCGGAGCAAGGCCCGGGGCGGTCGGACCCGACGCAACGCCCGGTGCGGTCAGACCTGACACAAGGTCTCGGGCGGTCAGACCTGACACAAGGTCTCGGGCGGTCGGACCCGACGCAAGGTCTCGGGCGGTCGGACCCGACACAAGGTCCCGGGCGGTCGGACCCGACGCAAGGTCCCGGGCGGTCGGACCCGACGCAAGGTCCCGGGCGGTCGGACCCGACACAAGGTCCCGGGCGGTCGGTCCCGACGCAAGGACCGGGGCGGTCGGACCCGACCGAAGGTCCCAGGCTGTCGGACTCGACAGAAGGTCCAGGGCGGTCGGAGTCGACGCAAGGTCCCGAGAGGTCGGACCCGACGCAATGTCCCGGGCGGTCGGACCCGCGCATGTTCCCGGGCGGTCGGACCCGACACAAGCTCCTGGGCGGTCGGACCCGACGCAAGCTCTGGGGCGGTCGGACCCGACGCAAGGTCCCTGGCGGTCGGACCCGACGCAAGATCCCGGGCGGTCGGACCTGACGCAACGCCCGGTGCGGTCGGTCCCGACGCAAGAACCGGGGCGGTCGGACCCGACCGAAGGTCCCAGGCTGTCGGACTCGACAGAAGGTCCCGGGCGGTCGGAGTCGACGCAAGGTCCCGAGAGGTCGGACCCGATGCAAGGTCCCGGGCGGTCGGAACCGACGCAAGGTCCCGGCCGGTCGGACCAGTCGCAAGGTCCCGCGCAGTCAGACCCGATGCATGGTCCCGGGCGGTCGGACCCGACACAAGGTCCCCGGCGGTCGGACCCGACGCAAGGTCCCGGGCGGTCGGACCCGACGCAAGGTCCCGGGCCGTCAGACCCGACACAAGGTCCCGGGCGGTCGGGCCCGACGCAATGTCCCGGGCGGTCGCACCTGACGCAAGGTCCCCGGCAGTCGGACCCGACGCCAGGTCCCGGGCGGTCGGACCAGACGCAAGGTCCCGGGCGGTCGGAGGTGACGCAATGTCCCGGGCGGTCGGAGGCGACGCAAGTCCTGGGCGGTCGGACACGACGCAAGGTCCCGGGCGGCCAGACCAGAAGCAAGTTCCGGGGTGGTCGGACCCGACGCACGCTCCGGGCCGGTTGGACCGGACGCAAGATCCCGGGTGGTCGGACCCGACGCAAGGTCCCGGAAGATCGGACCTGATGCAAGACCCCGGGTGGTCGGACCCGACGCAAGGGCCGGGGCGGTTGGACCTGACGCAAGGTCTCGGTCTGTCGGACCCGACGCAAACACCCGGGCGGTCGGACCCAAAGCAAGGTCTGGGGCGGACGGACTCGACGCAAGCTCCGGGCCGGTTGGACTGGACGCCAGATCCAGGCCGGTCGGTCCCGGAGCAAGGCCCGGGGCAAGGCCCGGGGCGGTCGGACCCGACGCAATGCCCTGTGCGGTCAGGCCTGACACAAGGTCTCGGGCGGTCAGACCTGACACAAGGTCTCGGGCGGTCGGACCCGACGCAAGGTCTCGGGAGGTCGGACCCGACGCAAGGTCCCGGGCGATCGGACCCGACGCAAGGTCCCGGGCAGTCGGACCCGAAGCAAGCTCCCTGGCGGTCGGACACGACGCAAGCTCCCGGGCGGTCAGACCCGACGCAAGGTCCCGGGCGGTCGGACCGACGGAAGGTCCAGGGCGGTCGGACCTGACGCAAGTTTCCGGGTGGTCGGAAGCGACGCAAGGTCTCGGGCGGTCGGACCCAACGCAAAGTCCCGGGCGGTCGGACCCGCGCAAGGTCCCGGCCGGTCGGACCCGACGCAAGGTCCCGGGCGGTCGGACCCGTCGCATGTTCCCGGGCGGTCGGACCCGATGCAAGGTCCCGGGCGGTCGGACCTGACGCAAGCTCAGGGGCGGTCGGACCCGACGCAAGGTCCCGGGCGGTCGGACCCGACGCAAGGTCCCGGGCGGTCGGACCTGACGCAAGATCCCGGGCGGTCGGACCCGACGCAAGATCCCGGGCGGTCGGACCCGACGCAAGATCCCGGGCGGTCGGACCCGACGCAAGATCCCGGGCGGTCGGACCCGACGCAAGATCCCGGGCGGTCGGACCTGACGCAACGCCCGGTGCGGTCGGTCCCGACGCAAGGACCGGGGCGGTCGGACCCGATGCAAGGTGCCGGGCGGTTGGACCTGACGCAAGGTGCCGGGCGGTCGGGCCCGACGCAAGGTCCCGGGCGGTCGGACCCGACGCAAGGTCCCGGGCGGTCGGACCCGACGCAAGGTCCCGGGCGGTCGGACCCGACGCAAGGTCCCGGGCGGTTGGACCCGACGCAAGGTCCCCGGCTGTCAGACCTGACGCAAGGTCCTGGGCGGTCAGACCCGACGCAAAGTCCCGGGCGATCAGACCCGGCGCAAAGTCCCGGTCGGTCAGACGCGACGCAAGGTCCAGGGCGGTCGGACTTGCGCAAGGTCCAAGGCGGTCGGACCCGAAGCAAGGTCCTGGACGGTCGGACTCGCGCAAAGTCCCGAGCGGTCGGACGCAACCCAAGGTCCCCGGCAGTCGGACCCGACGCAAGGTCCCGGGCATTCAGACAAGACGCAAGGTCCCGGGCGGTCGGTCTCGCACCACATCCCGGGCGGTCGGACCCGACGCAAGGTACCGGGCGGTCATACACAATGCAAGGTCTAGGGCGGTCGGAGTCGACACGAGGTCCGGGGCGGTCGGACCCGATCAAAGGTCCCGGGCTGTCGTACTCGACGCAAGGTCCCGGGCGGTCGGACCCGACGCAAGGTCCCGGGCGGTCGGACCCGACGCAAGGTCCCGGGTGGTCGGGCCCGACGCAAGGTTCCGGCCGGTCAGACCCGAAGCAACGTCCCGGGCGGTCGGACCCGACGCAAGGTCCCGGAAGATCTGACCTGACGCAAGGTTCCGGGTGGCCGGAATCGAGCAAGGTTCAGGGCGGTCAGACCCGACGCAAGGTCCCAGGCGGTCGGACTCGAAGCAAGTTCTGGGGCGGACGGACACAACGCAAGCTCCGGGCCGGTTGGACCGGACGCCAGATACAGGCCGGTCGGTCCCGGAGCAAGGCCCGGGGCGGTCGGACCCGACGCAACGCCCGGTGCGGTCAGACCTGACACAAGGTCTCGGGCGGTCAGACCTGACACAAGGTCTCGGGCGGTCGGACCCGACGCAAGGTCTCGGGCGGTCGGACCCGACACAAGGTCCCGGGCGGTCGGACCCGACGCAAGGTCCCGGGCGGTCGGACCCGACGCAAGGTCCCGGGCGGTCGGACCTGACGCAAGATCCCGGGCGGTCGGACCCGACGCAAGGTCCCGGGCGGTCGGACCTGACGCAAGATCCCGGGCGGTCGGACCCGACGCAAGATCCCGGGCGGTCGGACCCGACGCAAGATCCCGGGCGGTCGGACCCGACGCAAGATCCCGGGCGGTCGGACCCGACGCAAGATCCCGGGCGGTCGGACCTGACGCAACGCCCGGTGCGGTCGGTCCCGACGCAAGGACCGGGGCGGTCGGACCCGATGCAAGGTGCCGGGCGGTTGGACCTGACGCAAGGTGCCGGGCGGTCGGGCCCGACGCAAGGTCCCGGGCGGTCGGACCCGACGCAAGGTCCCGGGCGGTCGGACCCGACGCAAGGTCCCGGGCGGTCGGACCCGACGCAAGGTCCCGGGCGGTTGGACCCGACGCAAGGTCCCCGGCTGTCAGACCTGACGCAAGGTCCTGGGCGGTCAGACCCGACGCAAAGTCCCGGGCGATCAGACCCGGCGCAAAGTCCCGGTCGGTCAGACGCGACGCAAGGTCCAGGGCGGTCGGACTTGCGCAAGGTCCAAGGCGGTCGGACCCGAAGCAAGGTCCTGGACGGTCGGACTCGCGCAAAGTCCCGAGTGGTCGGACGCAACCCAAGGTCCCCGGCAGTCGGACCCGACGCAAGGTCCCGGGCATTCAGACAAGACGCAAGGTCCCGGGCGGTCGGTCTCGCACCACATCCCGGGCGGTCGGACCCGACGCAAGGTACCGGGCGGTCATACACAATGCAAGGTCTAGGGCGGTCGGAGTCGACACGAGGTCCGGGGCGGTCGGACCCGATCAAAGGTCCCGGGCTGTCGTACTCGACGCAAGGTCCCGGGCGGTCGGACCCGACGCAAGGTCCCGGGCGGTCGGACCCGACGCAAGGTCCCGGGTGGTCGGGCCCGACGCAAGGTTCCGGCCGGTCAGACCCGAAGCAACGTCCCGGGCGGTCGGACCCGACGCAAGGTCCCGGAAGATCTGACCTGACGCAAGGTTCCGGGTGGCCGGAATCGAGCAAGGTTCAGGGCGGTCGGACCCGACGCAAGGTCCCAGGCGGTCGGACTCGAAGCAAGTTCTGGGGCGGACGGACACAACGCAAGCTCCGGGCCGGTTGGACCGGACGCCAGATACAGGCCGGTCGGTCCCGGAGCAAGGCCCGGGGCGGTCGGACCCGACGCAACGCCCGGTGCGGTCAGACCTGACACAAGGTCTCGGGCGGTCAGACCTGACACAAGGTCTCGGGCGGTCGGACCCGACACAAGGTCCCGGGCGGTCGGACCCGACGCAAGGTCCCGGGCGGTCGGACCCGAAGCAAGGTCCCGGGCGGTCGGACCCGACACAAGGTCCCGGGCGGTCGGACCCGACGCAAGCTCCGGGGCGGTCGGACCCGACGCAAGGTCCCGGGCGGTCGGACCCGACGCAAGATCCCGGGCGGTCGGACCTGACGCAACGCCCGGTGCGGTCGGTCCCGACGCAAGGACCGGGGCGGTCGGACCCGACCGAAGGTCCCAGGCTGTCGGACTCGACAGAAGGTCCAGGGCGGTCGGAGTCGACGCAAGGTCCCGAGAGGTCGGACCCGACGCAATGTCCCGGGCGGTCGGACCCGCGCATGTTCCCGGGCGGTCGGACCCGACACAAGCTCCTGGGCGGTCGGACCCGACGCAAGCTCCGGGGCGGTCGGACCCGACGCAAGGTCCCGGGCGGTCGGACCGGACGCAAGATCCCGGGCGGTCGGACCTGACGCAAGATCCCGGGCGGTCGGACCCGACGCAAGATCCCGGGCGGTCGGACCCGACGCAAGATCCCGGGCGGTCGGACCCGACGCAAGATCCCGGGCGGTCGGACCCGACGCAAGATCCCGGGCGGTCGGACCTGACGCAACGCCCGGTGCGGTCGGTCCCGACGCAAGGACCGGGGCGGTCGGACCAGTCGCAAGGTCCCGCGCAGTCAGACCCGATGCATGGTCCCGGGCGGTCGGAACCGACGCAAGGTCCCGGCCGGTCGGACCAGTCGCAAGGTCCCGCGCAGTCAGACCCGATGCATGGTCCCGGGCGGTCGGACCCGACACAAGGTCCCCGGCGGTCGGACCCGACGCAATGTCCCGGGCGGTCGGACCCGACGCAAGGTCCCGGGCCGTCAGACCCGACACAAGGTCCCGGGCGGTCGGGCCCGACGCAAGATCCCGGGCGGTCGGACCCGACGCAAGATCCCGGGCGGTCGGACCCGACGCAAGATCCCGGGCGGTCGGACCCGACGCAAGATCCCGGGCGGTCGGACCCGACGCAAGATCCCGGGCGGTCGGACCTGACGCAACGCCCGGTGCGGTCGGTCCCGACGCAAGGACCGGGGCGGTCGGACCCGATGCAAGGTGCCGGGCGGTTGGACCTGACGCAAGGTGCCGGGCGGTCGGGCCCGACGCAAGGTCCCGGGCGGTCGGGCCCGACGCAATGTCCCGGGCGGTCGCACCTGACGCAAGGTCCCCGGCAGTCGGACCCGACGCCAGGTCCCGGGCGGTCGGACCAGACGCAAGGTCCCGGGCGGTCGGAGGTGACGCAATGTCCCGGGCGGTCGGAGGCGACGCAAGTCCTGGGCGGTCGGACCCGACGCAAGGTCCCGGGCGGCCAGACCAGAAGCAAGTTCCGGGGTGGTCGGACCCGACGCACGCTCCGGGCCGGTTGGACCGGACGCAAGATCCCGGGTGGTCGGACCCGACGCAAGGTCCCGGAAGATCGGACCTGATGCAAGACCCCGGGTGGTCGGACCCGACGCAAGGGCCGGGGCGGTTGGACCTGACGCAAGGTCTCGGTCGGTCGGACCCGACGCAAACACCCGGGCAGTCGGACCCAAAGCAAGGTCTGGGGCGGACGGACTCGACGCAAGCTCCGGGCCGGTTGGACTGGACGCCAGATCCAGGCCGGTCGGTCCCGGAGCAAGGCCCGGGGCAAGGCCCGGGGCGGTCGGACCCGACGCAATGCCCGGTGCGGTCAGGCCTGACACAAGGTCTCGGGCGGTCAGACCTGACACAAGGTCTCGGGCGGTCGGACCCGACGCAAGGTCTCGGGAGGTCGGACCCGACGCAAGTTCCCGGGCGGTCGGACCCGACGCAAGGTCCCGGGCAGTCGGACCCGAAGCAAGCTCCCTGGCGGTCGGACACGACGCAAGCTCCCGGGCGGTCAGACCCGACGCAAGGTCCCGGGCGGTCGGACCGACGGAAGGTCCAGGGCGGTCGGACCTGACGCAAGTTTCCGGGTGGTCGGAAGCGACGCAAGGTCTCGGGCGGTCGGACCCAACGCAAAGTCCCGGGCGGTCGGACCCGACGCAAGGTCCCGGCCGGTCGGACCCGACGCAAGGTCCCGGGCGGTCGGACCCGTCGCATGTTCCCGGGCGGTCGGACCCGATGCAAGGTCCCAGGCGGTCGGACCTGACGCAAGCTCCGGGGCGGTCGGACCCGACGCAAGGTCCCGGGCGGTCGGACCCGACGCAAGGTCCCGGGCGGTCGGACCTGACGCAAGATCCCGGGCGGTCGGACCCGACGCAAGATCCCGGGCGGTCGGACCCGACGCAAGATCCCGGGCGGTCGGACCCGACGCAAGATCCCGGGCGGTCGGACCCGACGCAAGATCCCGGGCGGTCGGACCTGACGCAACGCCCGGTGCGGTCGGTCCCGACGCAAGGACCGGGGCGGTCGGACCCGATGCAAGGTGCCGGGCGGTTGGACCTGACGCAAGGTGCCGGGCGGTCGGGCCCGACGCAAGGTCCCGGGCGGTCGGACCCGACGCAAGGTCCCGGGCGGTCGGACCCGACGCAAGGTCCCGGGCGGTCGGACCCGACGCAAGGTCCCGGGCGGTCGGACCCGACGCAAGGTCCCGGGCGGTGGGACCCGACGCAAGGTCCCGGGCGGTCGGACCCGACGCAAGGTCCCGGGCGGTCGGACCCGACGCAAGGTCCCGGGCGGTCGGACCCGACGCAAGGTCCCGGGCGGTCGGACCCGACGTAAGGCCCCGGGCGGTCGGACCCGACGCAAGGTCCCGGGCGGTCGGACCCAACGCAAGGTCCCGGGCGGTCGGACCCGACGCAGGGTCCCGGGCGGTCGGACCCGACACAAGGTCCCGGGCGGTTGGACCCGAAGCAAGGTTCCGGCCAGTCAGACCCGAAGCAACGTCCCGGGCGGTCGGAACCGACGCAAGGTCTCGGGCGGTCGGACCCGACGCAAAGGCCCGGGCGGTCGGACTTGAAGCAAGTTCTGGTGTGGTCGGACCCGATGCAAGGTCCGGTCGGACCTGATGCAAACCCCGGTCCGGTCGGACCCGACGAAAAGCCCGGTGCGGTTGGACCCGAT
The DNA here is from genome assembly GCF_964213995.1 of Mustelus asterias. Lineage (NCBI taxonomy): Eukaryota > Metazoa > Chordata > Chondrichthyes > Carcharhiniformes > Triakidae > Mustelus > Mustelus asterias. The sequence goes on from NW_027590937.1 coordinate 93,896, forward strand.
GCAAGGGCCGGGGCGGTTGGACGTGACGCAAGGTGCCGGGCGGTTGGTTCCGATGCAAGGTGCCGGGCGGTCGGTTCCGACGCAAGGTCTCGGTCGGTCGGACCCGACGCAAGCTCCCGGGCGGTCGGACCCAAAGTAAGGTCCGGGGCGGACGGACTCGACGCAACCTCCGGGCCAGTTGGACCGGACGCCAGATACAGGCCGGTCGGTCCCGGAGCAAGGCCCGGGGCGGTCGGACCCGACGCAACGCCCGGTGCGGTCAGACCCGACGCAAAGCCCGTTGCGGTTGGACCCGATGCAAGGGCCGGGGCGGTTGGAGCTGACGCAAGGTGCCGGGTGGTCGGAGCCGACGCAAGGTCCTGGGCGGTCGGACCCGATGCAAGGTCCCGGGCGGTCGGAGCCGACGCAAGGTCCTGGGCGGTGGGACCCGACGCAAGGTCCCGGGTGGTCGGACCCGACGCAAGGTCCCGGGCGGTCGGACCCGACGCAAGGTCCCGGCCGGTCGGACCCGACGCAAGGTCCCGGGCCGTCAGACCCGACACAAGGTCCCGGGCGGTCGGGCCCGACGCAATGTCCCGGGCGGTCGCACCTGACGCAAGGTCCCCGGCAGTCGGACCCGACGCCAGGTCCCGGGCGGTCGGACCAGACGCAAGGTCCCGGGCGGTCGGAGGTGACGCAATGTCCCGGGCGGTCGGAGGCGACGCAAGTCCTGGGCGGTCGGACCCGACGCAAGGTCCCGGGCGGCCAGACCAGAAGCAAGTTCCGGGGTGGTCGGACCCGACGCACGCTCCGGGCCGGTTGGACCGGACGCAAGGTCCCGGAAGATCGGACCTGATGCAAGACCCCGGGTGGTCGGACCCGACGCAAGGGCCGGGGCGGTTGGACCTGACGCAAGGTCTCGGTCGGTCGGACCCGACGCAAACACCCGGGCGGTCGGACCCAAAGCAAGGTCTGGGGCGGACGGCCTCGACGCAAGCTCCGGGCCGGTTGGACTGGACGCCAGATCCAGGCCGGTCGGTCCCGGAGCAAGGCCCGGGGCAAAGCCCGGGGCGGTCGGACCCGACGCAATGCCCGGTGCGGTCAGGCCTGACACAAGGTCTCGGGCGGTCAGACCTGACACAAGGTCTCGGGCGGTCGGACCCGACGCAAGGTCTCGGGCGGTCGGACCCGACGCAAGGTCCCGGGCGGTCGGACCCGACGCAAGGTCCCGGGCAGTCGGACCCGAAGCAAGCTCCCTGGCGGTCGGACACGACGCAAGCTCCCGGGCGGTCAGACCCGACGCAAGGTCCCGGGCGGTCGGACCGACGGAAGGTCCAGGGCGGTCGGACCTGACGCAAGTTTCCGGGTGGTCGGAAGCGACGCAAGGTCTCGGGCGGTCGGACCCAACGCAAAGTCCCGGGCGGTCGGACCCGACGCAAGGTCCCGGCTGGTCGGACCCGACGCAAGGTCCCGGGCGGTCGGACCCGTCGCATGTTCCCGGGCGGTCGGACCCGACGCAAGGTCCCGGGCGGTCGGACCCGACGCAAGCTCCGGGCGGTCGGACCCGACGCAAAGTCCCGGGCGGTCGGTCCCGACGCAAGGTCCCGGGCGGTCGGACCCGACGCAAGGTCCCGGGCGGTCGGACCCGACGCAAGGTCCCGGGCGGTCGGACCCGACGCAAGGTCCCGGGTGGTCGGGCCCGACGCAAGGTTCCGGCCGGTCAGACCCGAAGCAACGTCCCGGGCGGTCGGATCCGACGCAAGGTCCCGGAAGATCTGACCTGACGCAAGGTTCCGGGTGGCCGGAATCGAGCAAGGTTCAGGGCGGTCGGACCCGACGCAAGGTCCCGGGTGGTCGGACTCGAAGCAAGTTCTGGGGCGGACGGACACAACGCAAGCTCCGGGCCGGTTGGACCGGACGCCAGATACAGGCCGGTCGGTCCCGGAGCAAGGCCCGGGGCGGTCGGACCCGACGCAACGCCCGGTGCGGTCAGACCTGACACAAGGTCTCGGGCGGTCAGACCTGACACAAGGTCTCGGGCGGTCGGACCCGACGCAAGGTCTCGGGCGGTCGGACCCGACACAAGGTCCCGGGCGGTCGGACCCGACGCAAGGTCCCGGGCGGTCGGACCCGACGCAAGGTCCCGGGCGGTTGGACCCGACACAAGGTCCCGGGCGGTCGGACCCGACGCAAGCTCCGGGGCGGTCGGACCCGACGCAAGGTCCCGGGCGGTCGGACCCGACGCAAGATCCCGGGCGGTCGGACCTGACGCAACGCCCGGTGCGGTCGGTCCCGACGCAAGGACCGGGGCGGTCGGACCCGACCGAAGGTCCCAGGCTGTCGGACTCGACAGAAGGTCCAGGGCGGTCGGACCCGACGCAATGTCCCGGGCGGTCGGACCCGCGCATGTTCCCGGGCGGTCGGACCCGACACAAGCTCCTGGGCGGTCGGACCCGACGCAAGCTCTGGGGCGGTCGGACCCGACGCAAGGTCCCGGGCGGTCGGACCCGACGCAAGAACCGGGGCGGTCGGACCCGACCGAAGGTCCCAGGCTGTCGGACTCGACAGAAGGTCCCGGGCGGTCGGAGTCGACGCAAGGTCCCGAGAGGTCGGACCCGATGCAAGGTCCCGGGCGGTCGGAACCGACGCAAGGTCCCGGCTGGTCGGACCAGTCGCAAGGTCCCGCGCAGTCAGACCCGATGCATGGTCCCGGGCGGTCGGACCCGACACAAGGTCCCCGGCGGTCGGACCCGACGCAAGGTCCCGGGCGGTCGGACCCGACGCAAGGTCCCGGGCCGTCAGACCCGACACAAGGTCCCGGGCGGTCGGGCCCGACGCAATGTCCCGGGCGGTCGCACCTGACGCAAGGTCCCCGGCAGTCGGACCCGACGCCAGGTCCCGGGCGGTCGGACCAGACGCAAGGTCCCGGGCGGTCGGAGGTGACGCAATGTCCCGGGCGGTCGGAGGCGACGCAAGTCCTGGGCGGTCGGACCCGACGCAAGGTCCCGGGCGGCCAGACCAGAAGCAAGTTCCGGGGTGGTCGGACCCGACGCACGCTCCGGGCCGGTTGGACCGGACGCAAGATCCCGGGTGGTCGGACCCGACGCAAGGTCCCGGAAGATCGGACCTGATGCAAGACCCCGGGTGGTCGGACCCGACGCAAGGGCCGGGGCGGTCGGTCCCCGACGCCAGGACCGGGGCGGTCGGACCCGACCGAAGGTCGCGGGCTGTCGGGCTCGACGCAAGATCCCGGGCGGTCGGACCTGACGCAAGGTCCCGGGTGGTCGGACCAGACGCAAGGTCCCGGGCAGTCGGACCCGATGCATGGTCCCGAGCGGTCGGATGGAATGCAAGGCCCCGGGCGGTCGGAACCGACGCAAGGCCCCGGGTGGTCGGACCAGACGCAAGGTCCCGGGCAGTCGGACTCGAAGCAAGTTCTGGGGTGGTCGGACCCGATGGAAGGTCCGGTCCAGTCGGACCTGACGCAAACCCCGGTCCGGTCAGACCCGACGCAAAGCCCGGTGCGGTTGGACCCGATGCAAGGGCCGGGGCGGTTGGACCTGACGCAAGGTGCCGGGCGGTCGGACCCGACGCAAGGTCCCGGGCGGTCGGACCCGACGCAAGGTCCCGGGCGGTCGGACCCGACGCAAGGTCCCGGGCGGTCGGACCCGACGCAAGGTCCCGGGCGGTCGGACCCGACGCAAGGTCCCGGGCGGTCGGACCTGACGCAAGGTCCCGGGCGGTCGGACCTGAAGCAAGGTTCCGGCCGGTCAGACCCGAAGCAACGTCCCGGGCGGTCGGAACCGACGCAAGGTCCCGGGCGGTCGGACTCGAAGCAAGTTCTGGGGTGGTCGGACCCGATGCAAGGTCCGGTCGGACCTGACGCAAACCCCGTTCCGGTCGGATGCGACGCAAACCCGGTGCGGTTGGACCCGATGCAAGGGCCAGGGTGGTTGGACCTGACGCACGGTGCAGGGCGGTCGGTTCCGACGCAAGGTCTCAGTCGGTCGGACCCGACGCAAGCTCCCGGGCGGTCGGACCCAAAGCAAGGTCCGGGGCGGACGGACTCGACGCAAGGTCTCGGGCGGTCGGGCCCGTGCAAGGTCCCGGGCGGTCGGACCCGACACAAGGTCCCGGGCGGTTGGACCCGACGCAAGGTCCCGGGCGGTCGGACCCGACACAAGGTCCCGGGCGGTCGGACCCGATGCAAGGTCCCGGGCATTCGGACCCGACACAAGGTCCTGGGCGGTCGGAACCGACGCAAAGTCCCGGGCGGTCGGACCCCTCGCAAGGTCCTGGGCGGTCGGACAAGACGCATGATCCTGGGCGGTCAGACCCGACGCAAGGTCCCGGGCGGTCAGACTCGACGCAAGATCCCGGGCGGTCGGACACGACGCAAGGTCCCGGAAGATCGGACCTGACGCAAGTTTCCGGGTTGTCGGAAGCGACGCAAGGTCTCGGGCGGTCGGACCCAACGCAAGGTCCCGGGCGGTCGGACCCGACGCAAGGTCCCGGGCGGTCGGACCCGACGCAAGGTCCCGGGCGGTCGGACCCGTCGCATGTTCCTGGGCGGTCGGACCCGACGCAAGCTCCCGGGCGGTCGGACCCGACGCAAGCTCCGGGGCGGTCGGACCCGACGCAAGGTCCCGGGCGGTCGGACCTGACGCATGTTCCCGGGCGGTCGGACCCGACGCATGTTCCCGGGCGGTCGGACCCGACGCAAGCTCCCGGGGCGGTCGGACCCGACGCATGTTCCCGGGCGGTCGGACCCGACGCATGTTCCCGGGCGGTCGGACCCGACGCAAGCTCCCGGGCGGTCGGTTCCGACGCAAGCTCCGGGGCGGTCGGAACCGACGCAAGGTCCCGGGCGGTCGGTTCCGACGCAAGCTCCGGGGCGGTCGGACCTGATGCAACGCCCGGTGCGGTCGGTCCCGATGCAAGGACCGGGGCGGTCCGACCCAACCGAAGGTCCCAGGCTGTCGGACTCGACTCAAGGTCCCGGGCGGCCGGAGTCGACGCAAGGTCCCGAGAGGTCGGACCCGACGCAAGGTCCCGGGCGGTCGGACTCGAAGCAAGGTCTGGGGTGGTCGGACCCGATGCAAGGTCCGGTCCGGTCGGACCTGACGCAAACCCCGGTCCGGTCGGACGCGACGCAAAGCCCGGTGCGGTTGGACCCGATGCAAGGGCCGGGGCGGTTGGACCAGACGCAAGGTTTCGGTCGGTCGGACCCGACGCAAGGTCTCGGTCGGTCGGACCCGACGCAAACACCCGGGCGGTCGGACCCAAAGCAAGGTCCGAGGCGGACGGACTCGACGCAAGCTCCGGGCCGGTTGGACCGGACGCCAGATCCAGGCCGGTCGGTCCCGGAGCAAGGCCCGGGGCAGTCGGACCCGACGCAACGCCCGGTGCAGTCAGGCCTGACACAAGGTCTCGGGCGGTCGGACCCGAAGCAAGCTCCCTGGCGGTCGGACACTACGCAAGCTCCCGGGCGGTCGGACCCGACGCAAGGTCCCGGGCGGTCGGACCGACGGAAGGTCCAGGGCGGGGGGACGCGACGCACGATCCCGGGCGGTCGGACCCGACGCAAGTTCCCGGGCGGTCGGACCCGACGCAAGGTCCCGGGCGGTCGGACCCGAAGCAAGGTCCCGGGCGGTCAAACCCGACGCAAGGTCCAGGGCGGTCGGACCCGAAGCAAGGTCCCAGGCGGTCAAACCTGATGCAAGGTCCAGGGCGGTCGGACCCGACGCAAAGTCCCGGGCGGTCGGACCCCACGCAAAGTCCCGGGCGGTCGGACCCCACGCAATGTCCCGGGCGGTCGGACCCCACGCAAAGTCCCGGGCGGTCGGACCCGACGCAAGTTCCTGGCCGCTCGGACCCGATGCAAGATCCCGTGTGGTCGGACCTGACGCATGATCCTGGGCGGTCAGACCCGGCGCAAGGTCCCGGGCGGTCAAACTCGACGCAAGATCCCGGGCGGTCGGACCTGACGCAACGCCCGGTGCGGTCGGTCCCCGACGCCAGGACCGGGGCGGTCGGACCCGACCGAAGGTCCCGGGCTGTCGGGCTCGACGCAAGATCCCGGGCGGTCGGACCTGACGCAAGGTCCCGGGTGGTCGGACCAGACGCAAGGTCCCGGGCAGTCGGACCCGATGCATGGTCCCGAGAGGACGGATGGGATGCAAGGCCCCGGGCGGTCGGAACCGACGCAAGGTCCTGGGTGGTCGGACCAGACGCAAGGTCCCGGGCAGTCGGACTCGAAGCAAGTTCTGGGGTGGTCGGACCCGATGGAAGGTCCGGTCCAGTCGGACCTGACGCAAAACCCGGTCCGGTCAGACCCGACGCAAAGCCCGGTGCGGTTGGACCCGATGCAAGGGCCGGGGCAGTTGGACCTGACGCAAGGTGCCGGGCGGTCGGACCCGACGCAAGGTCCCGGGCGGTCGGACCCGACGCAAAGTCCCGGGCGGTCGGACCCGACGCAAGGTCCCGGGCGGTCGGACCCGACGCAAGGTCCCGGGCGGTCGGACCCGACGCAAGGTCCCGGGCGGTCGGACCTGACGCAAGGTCCCGGGCGGTCGGACCCGAAGCAAGGTTCCGGCCGGTCAGACCCGAAGTAACGTCCCGGGCGGTCGGACCAGACGCAAGGTCCCGGGCGGTCGGAGGTGACGCAATGTCCCGGGCGGTCGGAGGCGACGCAAGTCCTGGGCGGTCGGACCCGACGCAAGGTCCCGGGCGGCCAGACCAGAAGCAAGTTCCGGGGTGGTCGGACCCGACGCACGCTCCGGGCCGGTTGGACCGGACGCAAGGTCCCGGAAGATCGGACCTGATGCAAGACCCCGGGTGGTCGGACCCGACGCAAGGGCCGGGGCGGTTGGACCTGACGCAAGGTCTCGGTCGGTCGGACCCGACGCAAACACCCGGGCGGTCGGACCCAAAGCAAGGTCTGGGGCGGACGGCCTCGACGCAAGCTCCGGGCCGGTTGGACTGGACGCCAGATCCAGGCCGGTCGGTCCCGGAGCAAGGCCCGGGGCAAAGCCCGGGGCCGTCGGACCCGACGCAATGCCCGGTGCGGTCAGGCCTGACACAAGGTCTCGGGCGGTCAGACCTGACACAAGGTCTCGGGCGGTCGGACCCGACGCAAGGTCTCGGGCGGTCGGACCCGACGCAAGGTCCCGGGCGGTCGGACCCGACGCAAGGTCCCGGGCAGTCGGACCCGAAGCAAGCTCCCTGGCGGTCGGACACGACGCAAGCTCCCGGGCGGTCAGACCCGACGCAAGGTCCCGGGCGGTCGGACCGACGGAAGGTCCAGGGCGGTCGGACCTGACGCAAGTTTCCGGGTGGTCGGAAGCGACGCAAGGTCTCGGGCGGTCGGACCCAACGCAAAGTCCCGGGCGGTCGGACCCGACGCAAGGTCCCGGCTGGTCGGACCCGACGCAAGGTCCCGGGCGGTCGGACCCGTCGCATGTTCCCGGGCGGTCGGACCCGACGCAAGGTCCCGGGCGGTCGGACCCGACGCAAGCTCCGGGCGGTCGGACCTGACGCAACGCCCGGTGCGGTCGGTCCCGACGCAAGGACCGGGGCGGTCGGACCCGACCGAAGGTCCCAGGCTGTCGGACTCGACAGAAGGTCCAGGGCGGTCGGACCCGACGCAATGTCCCGGGCGGTCGGACCCGCGCATGTTCCCGGGCGGTCGGACCCGACACAAGCTCCTGGGCGGTCGGACCCGACGCAAGCTCTGGGGCGGTCGGACCCGACGCAAGGTCCCGGGCGGTCGGACCCGACGCAAGAACCGGGGCGGTCGGACCCGACCGAAGGTCCCAGGCTGTCGGACTCGACAGAAGGTCCCGGGCGGTCGGAGTCGACGCAAGGTCCCGAGAGGTCGGACCCGATGCAAGGTCCCGGGCGGTCGGAACCGACGCAAGGTCCCGGCCGGTCGGACCAGTCGCAAGGTCCCGCGCAGTCAGACCCGATGCATGGTCCCGGGCGGTCGGACCCGACACAAGGTCCCCGGCGGTCGGACCCGACGCAAGGTCCCGGGCGGTCGGACCCGACGCAAGGTCCCGGGCCGTCAGACCCGACACAAGGTCCCGGGCGGTCGGGCCCGACGCAATGTCCCGGGCGGTCGCACCTGACGCAAGGTCCCCGGCAGTCGGACCCGACGCCAGGTCCCGGGCGGTCGGACCAGACGCAAGGTCCCGGGCGGTCGGAGGTGACGCAATGTCCCGGGCGGTCGGAGGCGACGCAAGTCCTGGGCGGTCGGACCCGACGCAAGGTCCCGGGCGGCCAGACCAGAAGCAAGTTCCGGGGTGGTCGGACCCGACGCACGCTCCGGGCCGGTTGGACCGGACGCAAGATCCCGGGTGGTCGGACCCGACGCAAGGTCCCGGAAGATCGGACCTGATGCAAGACCCCGGGTGGTCGGACCCGACGCAAGGGCCGGGGCGGTCGGTCCCCGACGCCAGGACCGGGGCGGTCGGACCCGACCGAAGGTCGCGGGCTGTCGGGCTCGACGCAAGATCCCGGGCGGTCGGACCTGACGCAAGGTCCCGGGTGGTCGGACCAGACGCAAGGTCCCGGGCAGTCGGACCCGATGCATGGTCCCGAGCGGTCGGATGGAATGCAAGGCCCCGGGCGGTCGGAACCGACGCAAGGCCCCGGGTGGTCGGACCAGACGCAAGGTCCCGGGCAGTCGGACTCGAAGCAAGTTCTGGGGTGGTCGGACCCGATGGAAGGTCCGGTCCAGTCGGACCTGACGCAAACCCCGGTCCGGTCAGACCCGACGCAAAGCCCGGTGCGGTTGGACCCGATGCAAGGGCCGGGGCGGTTGGACCTGACGCAAGGTGCCGGGCGGTCGGACCCGACGCAAGGTCCCGGGCGGTCGGACCCGACGCAAGGTCCCGGGCGGTCGGACCCGACGCAAGGTCCCGGGCGGTCGGACCCGACGCAAGGTCCCGGGCGGTCGGACCCGACGCAAGGTCCCGGGCGGTCGGACCTGACGCAAGGTCCCGGGCGGTCGGACCTGAAGCAAGGTTCCGGCCGGTCAGACCCGAAGCAACGTCCCGGGCGGTCGGAACCGACGCAAGGTCCCGGGCGGTCGGACTCGAAGCAAGTTCTGGGGTGGTCGGACCCGATGCAAGGTCCGGTCGGACCTGACGCAAACCCCGTTCCGGTCGGATGCGACGCAAACCCGGTGCGGTTGGACCCGATGCAAGGGCCAGGGTGGTTGGACCTGACGCACGGTGCAGGGCGGTCGGTTCCGACGCAAGGTCTCAGTCGGTCGGACCCGACGCAAGCTCCCGGGCGGTCGGACCCAAAGCAAGGTCCGGGGCGGACGGACTCGACGCAAGGTCTCGGGCGGTCGGGCCCGTGCAAGGTCCCGGGCGGTCGGACCCGACACAAGGTCCCGGGCGGTTGGACCCGACGCAAGGTCCCGGGCGGTCGGACCCGACACAAGGTCCCGGGCGGTCGGACCCGATGCAAGGTCCCGGGCATTCGGACCCGACACAAGGTCCTGGGCGGTCGGAACCGACGCAAAGTCCCGGGCGGTCGGACCCCTCGCAAGGTCCTGGGCGGTCGGACAAGACGCATGATCCTGGGCGGTCAGACCCGACGCAAGGTCCCGGGCGGTCAGACTCGACGCAAGATCCCGGGCGGTCGGACACGATGCAAGGTCCCGGAAGATCGGACCTGACGCAAGTTTCCGGGTTGTCGGAAGCGACGCAAGGTCTCGGGCGGTCGGACCCAACGCAAGGTCCCGGGCGGTCGGACCCGACGCAAGGTCCCGGGCGGTCGGACCCGACGCAAGGTCCCGGGCGGTCGGACCCGTCGCATGTTCCTGGGCGGTCGGACCCGACGCAAGCTCCCGGGCGGTCGGACCCGACGCAAGCTCCGGGGCGGTCGGACCCGACGCAAGGTCCCGGGCGGTCGGACCTGACGCATGTTCCCGGGCGGTCGGACCCGACGCATGTTCCCGGGCGGTCGGACCCGACGCAAGCTCCCGGGGCGGTCGGACCCGACGCATGTTCCCGGGCGGTCGGACCCGACGCATGTTCCCGGGCGGTCGGACCCGACGCAAGCTCCCGGGCGGTCGGTTCCGACGCAAGCTCCGGGGCGGTCGGAACCGACGCAAGGTCCCGGGCGGTCGGTTCCGACGCAAGCTCCGGGGCGGTCGGACCTGATGCAACGCCCGGTGCGGTCGGTCCCGATGCAAGGACCGGGGCGGTCCGACCCAACCGAAGGTCCCAGGCTGTCGGACTCGACTCAAGGTCCCGGGCGGCCGGAGTCGACGCAAGGTCCCGAGAGGTCGGACCCGACGCAAGGTCCCGGGCGGTCGGACTCGAAGCAAGGTCTGGGGTGGTCGGACCCGATGCAAGGTCCGGTCCGGTCGGACCTGACGCAAACCCCGGTCCGGTCGGACGCGACGCAAAGCCCGGTGCGGTCGGACCCGACACAAGGTCCCGGGCGGTCGGTCCCGACGCAAGGACCGGGGCGGTCGGACCCGACCGAAGGTCCCAGGCTGTCGGACTCGACAGAAGGTCCAGGGCGGTCGGAGTCGACGCAAGGTCCCGAGAGGTCGGACCCGACGCAATGTCCCGGGCGGTCGGACCCGCGCATGTTCCCGGGCGGTCGGACCCGACACAAGCTCCTGGGCGGTCGGACCCGACGCAAGCTCTGGGGCGGTCGGACCCGACGCAAGGTCCCTGGCGGTCGGACCCGACGCAAGATCCCGGGCGGTCGGACCTGACGCAACGCCCGGTGCGGTCGGTCCCGACGCAAGAACCGGGGCGGTCGGACCCGACCGAAGGTCCCAGGCTGTCGGACTCGACAGAAGGTCCCGGGCGGTCGGAGTCGACGCAAGGTCCCGAGAGGTCGGACCCGATGCAAGGTCCCGGGCGGTCGGAACCGACGCAAGGTCCCGGCCGGTCGGACCAGTCGCAAGGTCCCGCGCAGTCAGACCCGATGCATGGTCCCGGGCGGTCGGACCCGACACAAGGTCCCCGGCGGTCGGACCCGACGCAAGGTCCCGGGCGGTCGGACCCGACGCAAGGTCCCGGGCCGTCAGACCCGACACAAGGTCCCGGGCGGTCGGGCCCGACGCAATGTCCCGGGCGGTCGCACCTGACGCAAGGTCCCCGGCAGTCGGACCCGACGCCAGGTCCCGGGCGGTCGGACCAGACGCAAGGTCCCGGGCGGTCGGAGGTGACGCAATGTCCCGGGCGGTCGGAGGCGACGCAAGTCCTGGGCGGTCGGACCCGACGCAAGGTCCCGGGCGGCCAGACCAGAAGCAAGTTCCGGGGTGGTCGGACCCGACGCACGCTCCGGGCCGGTTGGACCGGACGCAAGATCCCGGGTGGTCGGACCCGACGCAAGGTCCCGGAAGATCGGACCTGATGCAAGACCCCGGGTGGTCGGACCCGACGCAAGGGCCGGGGCGGTCGGTCCCCGACGCCAGGACCGGGGCGGTCGGACCCGACCGAAGGTCGCGGGCTGTCGGGCTCGACGCAAGATCCCGGGCGGTCGGACCTGACGCAAGGTCCCGGGTGGTCGGACCAGACGCAAGGTCCCGGGCAGTCGGACCCGATGCATGGTCCCGAGCGGTCGGATGGAATGCAAGGCCCCGGGCGGTCGGAACCGACGCAAGGCCCCGGGTGGTCGGACCAGACGCAAGGTCCCGGGCAGTCGGACTCGAAGCAAGTTCTGGGGTGGTCGGACCCGATGGAAGGTCCGGTCCAGTCGGACCTGACGCAAACCCCGGTCCGGTCAGACCCGACGCAAAGCCCGGTGCGGTTGGACCCGATGCAAGGGCCGGGGCGGTTGGACCTGACGCAAGGTGCCGGGCGGTCGGACCCGACGCAAGGTCCCGGGCGGTCGGACCCGACGCAAGGTCCCGGGCGGTCGGACCCGACGCAAGGTCCCGGGCGGTCGGACCCGACGCAAGGTCCCGGGCGGTCGGACCCGACGCAAGGTCCCGGGCGGTCGGACCTGACGCAAGGTCCCGGGCGGTCGGACCTGAAGCAAGGTTCCGGCCGGTCAGACCCGAAGCAACGTCCCGGGCGGTCGGAACCGACGCAAGGTCCCGGGCGGTCGGACTCGAAGCAAGTTCTGGGGTGGTCGGACCCGATGCAAGGTCCGGTCGGACCTGACGCAAACCCCGTTCCGGTCGGATGCGACGCAAACCCGGTGCGGTTGGACCCGATGCAAGGGCCAGGGTGGTTGGACCTGACGCACGGTGCAGGGCGGTCGGTTCCGACGCAAGGTCTCAGTCGGTCGGACCCGACGCAAGCTCCCGGGCGGTCGGACCCAAAGCAAGGTCCGGGGCGGACGGACTCGACGCAAGGTCTCGGGCGGTCGGGCCCGTGCAAGGTCCCGGGCGGTCGGACCCGACACAAGGTCCCGGGCGGTTGGACCCGACGCAAGGTCCCGGGCGGTCGGACCCGACACAAGGTCCCGGGCGGTCGGACCCGATGCAAGGTCCCGGGCATTCGGACCCGACACAAGGTCCTGGGCGGTCGGAACCGACGCAAAGTCCCGGGCGGTCGGACCCCTCGCAAGGTCCTGGGCGGTCGGACAAGACGCATGATCCTGGGCGGTCAGACCCGACGCAAGGTCCCGGGCGGTCAGACTCGACGCAAGATCCCGGGCGGTCGGACACGACGCAAGGTCCCGGAAGATCGGACCTGACGCAAGTTTCCGGGTTGTCGGAAGCGACGCAAGGTCTCGGGCGGTCGGACCCAACGCAAGGTCCCGGGCGGTCGGACCCGACGCAAGGTCCCGGGCGGTCGGACCCGACGCAAGGTCCCGGGCGGTCGGACCCGTCGCATGTTCCTGGGCGGTCGGACCCGACGCAAGCTCCCGGGCGGTCGGACCCGACGCAAGCTCCGGGGCGGTCGGACCCGACGCAAGGTCCCGGGCGGTCGGACCTGACGCATGTTCCCGGGCGGTCGGACCCGACGCATGTTCCCGGGCGGTCGGACCCGACGCAAGCTCCCGGGGCGGTCGGACCCGACGCATGTTCCCGGGCGGTCGGACCCGACGCATGTTCCCGGGCGGTCGGACCCGACGCAAGCTCCCGGGCGGTCGGTTCCGACGCAAGCTCCGGGGCGGTCGGAACCGACGCAAGGTCCCGGGCGGTCGGTTCCGACGCAAGCTCCGGGGCGGTCGGACCTGATGCAATGCCCGGTGCGGTCGGTCCCGATGCAAGGACCGGGGCGGTCCGACCCAACCGAAGGTCCCAGGCTGTCGGACTCGACTCAAGGTCCCGGGCGGCCGGAGTCGACGCAAGGTCCCGAGAGGTCGGACCCGACGCAAGGTCCCGGGCGGTCGGACTCGAAGCAAGGTCTGGGGTGGTCGGACCCGATGCAAGGTCCGGTCCGGTCGGACCTGACGCAAACCCCGGTCCGGTCGGACGCGACGCAAAGCCCGGTGCGGTTGGACCCGATGCAAGAGCCGGGGCGGTTGGACCAGACGCAAGGTTTCGGTCGGTCGGACCCGACGCAAGGTCTCGGTCGGTCGGACCCGACGCAAACACCCGGGCGGTCGGACCCAAAGCAAGGTCCGAGGCGGACGGACTCGACGCAAGCTCCGGGCCGGTTGGACCGGACGCCAGATCCAGGCCGGTCGGTCCCGGAGCAAGGCCCGGGGCGGTCGGACCCGACGCAACGCCCGGTGCAGTCAGGCCTGACACAAGGTCTCGGGCGGTCGGACCCGAAGCAAGCTCCCTGGCGGTCGGACACTACGCAGGCTCCCGGGCGGTCGGACCCGACGCAAGGTCCCGGGCGGTCGGACCGACGGAAGGTCCAGGGCGGGGGGACGCGACGCACGATCCCGGGCGGTCGGACCCGACGCAAGTTCCCGGGCGGTCGGACCCGACGCAAGGTCCCGGGCGGTCGGACCCGACGCAAGGTCCAGGGCGGTCGGACCCGAAGCAAGGTCCCAGGCGGTCAAACCTGATGCAAGGTCCAGGGCGGTCGGACCCGACGCAAAGTCCCGGGCGGTCGGACCCCACGCAAAGTCCCGGGCGGTCGGACCCCACGCAATGTCCCGGGCGGTCGGACCCCACGCAAAGTCCCGGGCGGTCGGACCCGACGCAAGTTCCTGGCCGCTCGGACCCGATGCAAGATCCCGTGTGGTCGGACCTGACGCATGATCCTGGGCGGTCAGACCCGGCGCAAGGTCCCGGGCGGTCAAACTCGACGCAAGATCCCGGGCGGTCGGACCTGACGCAACGCCCGGTGCGGTCGGTCCCCGACGCCAGGACCGGGGCGGTCGGACCCGACCGAAGGTCCCGGGCTGTCGGGCTCGACGCAAGATCCCGGGCGGTCGGACCTGACGCAAGGTCCCGGGTGGTCGGACCAGACGCAAGGTCCCGGGCAGTCGGACCCGATGCATGGTCCCGAGAGGACGGATGGGATGCAAGGCCCCGGGCGGTCGGAACCGACGCAAGGTCCTGGGTGGTCGGACCAGACGCAAGGTCCCGGGCAGTCGGACTCGAAGCAAGTTCTGGGGTGGTCGGACCCGATGGAAGGTCCGGTCCAGTCGGACCTGACGCAAAACCCGGTCCGGTCAGACCCGACGCAAAGCCCGGTGCGGTTGGACCCGATGCAAGGGCCGGGGCAGTTGGACCTGACGCAAGGTGCCGGGCGGTCGGACCCGACGCAAGGTCCCGGGCGGTCGGACCCGACGCAAAGTCCCGGGCGGTCGGACCCGACGCAAGGTCCCGGGCGGTCGGACCCGACGCAAGGTCCCGGGCGGTCGGACCCGACGCAAGGTCCCGGGCGGTCGGACCTGACGCAAGGTCCCGGGCGGTCGGACCCGAAGCAAGGTTCCGGCCGGTCAGACCCGAAGTAACGTCCCGGGCGGTCGGAACCGACGCAAGGTCCCGGGCGGTCGGACCCGACGCAAAGGCCCGGGCGGTCGGACTCGAAGCAAGTTCTGGGGTGGTCGGACCCGATGCAAGGTCCGGTCGGACCTGACGCAAACCCCAGTCCGGTCGGACGCGACGCAAACCCGGTGCGGTTGGACCCGATGCAAGGGCCGGGGTGGTTGGACCTGACGCACGGTGCAGGGCGGTCGGTTCCGACGCAAGGTCTCAGTCGGTCGGACCCGACGCAAGCTCCCGGGCGGTCGGACCCAAAGCAAGGTCCGGGGCGGACGGACTCGGCGCAAGGTCTCGGGTGGTCGGACCCGACACAAGGTCCCGGGCGGTCGGACCCGACACAAGGTCCCGGGCGGTCGGACCCGACGCAAGGTCCCGGGCGGTCGGACCCGACACAAGGTCCCGGGCGGTCGGACACAACGCAAGGTCCCGGGCGGTCGGACCCGACGCAAGGTCCCGGGCAGTTGGACCCGAAGCAAGCTCCCTGGCGGTCGGACACGACGCAAGCTCCCGGGTGGTCGGACCCGACGCAAGGTCCCGGGCGGTCGGACCGACGGAAGGTCCAGGGCGGTCGGACCCGACGCACGATCCCGGGCGGTCGGACCCGACGCAAGTTCCCGGGCGGTCGGACCCGAAGCAAGGTCCCGGGCGGTCGGACCCGATGCATGGTCCCGAGCGGTCGGACGGGATGCAAGGTCCCGGGCGGTCGGAACCGACGCAAGGTCCCGAGTGGTCGGACCAGACGCAAGGTCCCGGGCGGTCGGACTCGAAGCAAGGTCCGGTCCGGTCGGACCTGACGCAAACCCTGGTCCGGTCAGACCCGACGCAAAGCCCGGTGCGGTTGGACCCGATGCAAGGGCCGGGGCGGTTGGACCTGACGCAAGGTGCCGGGCGGTCGGGCCCGACGCAAGGTCCCGGGCGGTCGGACCCGACGCAAGGTCCCGGGCGGTTGGACCCGACGCAAGGTCCCGGGCGGTCGGATCTGACGTAAGGCCCCGCGCGGTCGGACCCGACGCAAGGTCCCGGGCGGTCGGACCCAATGCAAGGTCCCGGGCGGTCGGACCCGACGCAGGGTCCCGGGCGGTCGGACCCGACGTAAGGCCCCGGGCGATCGGACCCGACGCAGGGTCCCGGGCGGTCGGACCCAACGCAAGGTCCCGGGCGGTCGGACCCGACGCAGGGTCCCGGGCGGTCGGACCCGACACAAGGTCCTGGGCGGTTGGACCCGAAGCAAGGTTCCGGCCGGTCAGACCCGAAGCAACGTCCCGGGCGGTCGGAACCGACGCAAGGTCTCGGGCGGTCGGACCCGACGCAAAGGCCCGGGCGGTCGGACTCGAAGCAAGTTCTGGGGTGGTCGGACCCGATGCAAGGTCCGGTCCGGTCGGACCTGATGCAAACCCCGGTCCGGTCGGACCCGACGAAAAGCCCAGTGCGGTTGGACCCGATGCAAGGGCCGGGGCGGTTGGACCTGACGCAAGGTGCCGGGCGGTCGGTTCCGACGCAAGGTGCCGGGCGGTCGGTTCCGACGCAAGGTCTCGGTCGGTCGGACCCGACGCAAGCTCCCGGGCGGTCGGACCCAAAGTAAGGTCCGGGGCGGACGGACCCGACGCAAGCTCCGGGCCAGATGGACCGGACGCCAGATTGAGGCCGGTCGGTCCCGGAGCCAGGCCCGGGGCGGTCGGACCCGACGCAACGCCCGGTGCGGTTGGACCCGATGCAAGGGCCGGGGCGGTTGGACCTGACGCAAGGTGCCGGGCGGTCGGACCCGACGCAAGGTCCCGGGTGGTCGGACCCGACGCAAGGTCCCGGGCGGTCGGACCCGATGCAAGGTCCCGGCCGGTCGGACCCGACGCAAGGTCCCGGGCGGTCGGAATCGACGCAAAGTCCTGGGTGGTCGGACCCGACGCAAGGTCCCGGTCGGTCGGACCCGACGCATGGTCCCGGGCGGTCGGAATCGACGCAAAGTCCTGGGTGGTCGGACCCGACGTAAGGTCCCGGTCGGTCGGACCCGACGCAAGGTTCCGGCCGGTGAGACCGGAAGCAACGTCCTGGGCGGTCAGACCCAACGCAAGGTCCCGGAAAATCGGACCCGACGCAAGGTCCCGGGCGGTCGGAATCGACGCAAAGTCCTGGGCGGTCGGACCCGACGCAAGTCCCGGTCGGTCGGACCCGACGCATGGTCCCGGGCGGTCGGAATCGACGCAAAGTCCTGGGTGGTCGGACCCGACGTAAGGTCCCGGTCGGTCGGACCCGACGCAAGGTTCCGGCCGGTGAGACCGGAAGCAACGTCCTGGGCGGTCAGACCCAACGCAAGGTCCCGGAAGATCGGACCTGACGCAAGGTTCCGGGTGGTCGGAACCGACGCAAGGTCTCGGGCGGTCGGACCCGACGCAAGGTCCCGGGCGGTCGGACCCGACGCAAGGTCCCGGGCGGTCGGACCCGACACAAGGTCCCGGGCGGTCGGACCCGATGCAAGGTCCCGGGCATTCGGACCCGACACAAGGTCCTGGGCGGTCGGAACCGACGCAAGGTCCCGGGCGGTCGGACCCGACGCAAGGTCCCGGGCGGTCGGACCCGACGCAAGGTCCCGGGCGGCCAGACCAGAAGCAAGTTCCGGGGTGGTCGGACCCGACGCACGCTCCGAGCCGGTTGGACCGGACGCAAGATCCCGGGTGGTCGGACCCGACGCAAGGTCCCGGAAGATCGGACCTGATGCAAGACCCCGGGTGGTCGGACCCGACGCAAGGGCCGGGGCGGTTGGACCTGACGCAAGGTCTCGGTCGGTCGGACCCGACGCAAACACCCGGGCGGTCGGACCCAAAGCAAGGTCAGGGGCGGACGGACTCGACGCAAGCTCCGGGCCGGTTGGACTGGACGCCAGATCCAGGCCGGTCGGTCCCGGAGCAAGGCCCGGGGCAAGGCCCGGGGCGGTCGGACCCGACGCAATGCCCGGTGCGGTCAGGCCTGACACAAGGTCTCGGGCGGTCAGACCTGACACAAGGTCTCGGGCGGTCGGACCCGACGCAAGGTCTCGGGAGGTCGGACCCGACGCAAGGTCCCGGGCGGTCGGACCCGACGCAAGGTCCCGGGCAGTCGGACCCGAAGCAAGCTCCCTGGCGGTCGGACACGACGCAAGCTCCCGGGCGGTCAGACCCGACGCAAGGTCCCGGGCGGTCGGACCGACGGAAGGTCCAGGGCGGTCGGACCTGACGCAAGTTTCCGGGTGGTCGGAAGCGACGCAAGGTCTCGGGCGGTCGGACCCAACGCAAAGTCCCGGGCGGTCGGACCCGACGCAAGGTCCCGGCCGGTCGGACCCGACGCAAGGTCCCGGGCGGTCGGACCCGTCGCATGTTCCCGGGCGGTCGGACCCGACGCAAGGTCCCGGGCGGTCGGACCCGACGCAAGGTCCCGGGCGGTCGGACCTGACGCAAGATCCCGGGCGGTCGGACCCGACGCAAGATCCCGGGCGGTCGGACCCGACGCAAGATCCCGGGCGGTCGGACCCGACGCAAGATCCCGGGCGGTCGGACCCGACGCAAGATCCCGGGCGGTCGGACCTGACGCAACGCCCGGTGCGGTCGGTCCCGACGCAAGGACCGGGGCGGTCGGACCCGATGCAAGGTGCCGGGCGGTTGGACCTGACGCAAGGTGCCGGGCGGTCGGGCCCGACGCAATGTCCCGGGCGGTCGGACCCGACGCATGGTCCCGGGCGGTCGGACCCGACGCAAGGTCCCGGGCGGTCGGACCCGACGCAAGGTCCCGGGCGGTCGGACCCGACGCAAGGTCCCGGGCGGTCGGACCCGACGCAAGGTCCCGGGCGGTCGGACCCGACGCAAGGTCCCGGGCGGTCGGACCCGACGCAAGGTCCCGGGCGGTCGGACCCGACGCAAGGTCCCGGGCGGTCGGACCCGACGTAAGGCCCCGGGCGGTCGGACCCGACGCAAGGTCCCGGGCGGTCGGACCCAACGCAAGGTCCCGGGCGGTCGGACCCGACGCAGGGTCCCGGGCGGTCGGACCCGACACAAGGTCCCGGGCGGTTGGACCCGAAGCAAGGTTCCGGCCGGTCAGACCCGAAGCAACGTCCCGGGCGGTCGGAACCGACGCAAGGTCTCGGGCGGTCGGACCCGACGCAAAGGCCCGGGCGGTCGGACTCGAAGCAAGTTCTGGTGTGGTCGGACCCGATGCAAGGTCCGGTCGGACCTGATGCAAACCCCGGTCCGGTCGGACCCGACGAAAAGCCCGGTGCGGTTGGACCCGATGCAAGGGCCGGGGCGGTTGGACGTGACGCAAGGTGCCGGGCGGTCGGTTCCGATGCAAGGTGCCGGGCGGTCGGTTCCGACGCAAGGTCTCGGTCGGTCGGACCCGACGCAAGCTCCCGGGCGGTCGGACCCAAAGTAAGGTCCGGGGCGGACGGACTCGACGCAACCTCCGGGCCAGTTGGACCGGACGCCAGATACAGGCCGGTCGGTCCCGGAGCAAGGCCCGGGGCGGTCGGACCCGACGCAACGCCCGGTGCGGTCAGACCCGACGCAAAGCCCGTTGCGGTTGGACCCGATGCAAGGGCCGGGGCGGTTGGAGCTGACGCAAGGTGCCGGGTGGTCGGACCCGACGCAAGGTCCTGGGCGGTCGGACCCGATGCAAGGTCCCGGGCGGTCGGAGCCGACGCAAGGCCCCGGGCGGTGGGACCCGACGCAAGGTCCCGGGTGGTCGGACCCGACGCAAGGTCCCGGGCGGTCGGACCCGACGCAAGGTCCCGGCCGGTCGGACCCGACGCAAGGTCCCGGGCGGTCAGAATCGACGCAAAGTCCTGGGTGGTCGGACCCGACGCAAGTCCCGGTCGGTCGGACCCGACGCATGGTCCCGGGCGGTCGGAATCGACGCAAAGTCCTGGGTGGTCGGACCCGACGCAAGGTCCCGGTCGGTCGGACCCGACGCATGTCCGGCCGGTGAGACCCGACGCAAGGTCCCGGGCGGTCGGACCCAACGCAAGGTCCCGGAAGATCGGACCTGACACAAGGTTCCGGGTGGTCGGAACCGAAGCAACGTCCTGGGCGGTCAGACCCAACGCAAGGTCCCGGAAGATCGGACCTGACGCAAGGTTGCGGGTGGTCGGAAACCGACGCAAGGTCTCGGGCGGTCGGACCCGACGCAAGGTCCCGGGCGGTCGGACCCGACGCAAGGTCCCGGGCGGTCGGACCCGACGCAAGGTCCCGGGCGGTCGGACCCGACGCAAGGTCCCGGGCGGTCGGACCCGACGCAAGGTCCCGGGCGGTCGGACCCGACGCAAGGTCCCGGGCGGTCGGAATCGACGCAAAGTCCTGGGTGGTCGGACCCGACGCAAGGTCCCGGTCGGTCGGACCCGACGCAAGGTCCCGGGCAGTCGGAATCGACGCAAAGTCCTGGGTGGTGGGACCCGACGCAAGGTCCCGGTCGGTCGTACCCGACGCAAGGTTCCGGCCGGTGAGACCCGAAACAACGTCCTGGGCGGTCTGACCCGACGCAAGGTCCCGGAAGATCGGACCTGACGTAAGGTTCCGGGTGGTTGGAACCGACGCAAGGTCCCGGGCGGTCGGACCCGACGCATGTTCCCGGGCGGTCGGACCCGACGCATGTTCCCGGGCGGTCGGACCCAAAGCAAGGTCCGGGGCGGACGGACTCGGCGCAAGGTCTCGGGTGGTCGGACCCGACACAAGGTCCCGGGCGGTCGGACCCGACACAAGGTCCCGGGCGGTCGGACCCGACGCAAGGTCCCGGGCGGTCGGACCCGACACAAGGTCCCGGGCAGTTGGACCCGAAGCAAGCTCCCTGGCGGTCGGACACGACGCAAGCTCCCGGGTGGTCGGACCCGACGCAAGGTCGCGGGCGGTCGGACCGACGGAAGGTCCAGGGCGGTCGGACCCGACGCACGATCCCGGGCGGTCGGACCCGACGCAAGTTCCCGGGCGGTCGGACCCGAAGCAAGGTCCCGGGCGGTCGGACCCGATGCATGGTCCCGAGCGGTCGGACGGGATGCAAGGTCCCGGGCGGTCGGAACCGACGCAAGGTCCCGAGTGGTCGGACCAGACGCAAGGTCCCGGGCGGTCGGACTCGAAGCAAGGTCCGGTCCGGTCGGACCTGACGCAAACCCTGGTCCGGTCAGACCCGACGCAAAGCCCGGTGCGGTTGGACCCGATGCAAGGGCCGGGGCGGTTGGACCTGACGCAAGGAGCCGGGCGGTCGGGCCCGACGCAAGGTCCCGGGCGGTCGGACCCGACGCAAGGTCCCGGGCGGTTGGACCCGACGCAAGGTCCCGGGCGGTCGGATCTGACGTAAGGCCCCGCGCGGTCGGACCCGACGCAAGGTCCCGGGCGGTCGGACCCAATGCAAGGTCCCGGGCGGTCGGACCCGACGCAGGGTCCCGGGCGGTCGGACCCGACGTAAGGCCCCGGGCGATCGGACCCGACGCAGGGTCCCGGGCGGTCGGGACCCAACGCAAGGTCCGGGCGGTCGGACCCGACGCAGGGTCCCGGGGCGGTCGGACCCGACACAAGGTCCTGGGCGGTTGGACCCGAAGCAAGGTTTTCCGGCCGGTCAGACCCGAAGCAACGTCCCGGGCGGTCGGAACCGACGCAAGGTCTCGGGCGGTCGGACCCGACGCAAAGGCCCGGGCGGTCGGACTCGAAGCAAGTTCTGGGGTGGTCGGACCCGATGCAAGGTCCGGTCCGGTCGGACCTGATGCAAACCCCGGTCCGGTCGGACCCGACGAAAAGCCCAGTGCGGTTGGACCCGATGCAAGGGCCGGGGCGGTTGGACCTGACGCAAGGTGCCGGGCGGTAGGTTCCGACGCAAGGTGCCGGGCGGTCGGTTCCGACGCAAGGTCTCGGTCGGTCGGACCCGACGCAAGCTCCCGGGCGGTCGGACCCAAAGTAAGGTCCGGGGCGGACGGACTCGACGCAAGCTCCGGGCCAGATGGACCGGACGCCAGATTTAGGCCGGTCGGTCCCGGAGCCAGGCCCGGGGCGGTCGGACCCGACGCAACGCCCGGTGCGGTTGGACCCTATGCAAGGGCCGGGGCGGTTGGACCTGACGCAAGGTGCCGGGCGGTCGGACCCGACGCAAGGTCCCGGGTGGTCGGACCCGACGCAAGGTCCCGGGCGGTCGGACCCGACGCAAGGTCCCGGCCGGTCAGACCCGAAGCAACGTCCCGGGCGGTCGGAACCGACGCAAGGTCTCGGGCGGTCGGACCCGACGCAAAGGCCCGGGCGGTCGGACTCGAAGCAAGTTCTGGGGTGGTCGGACCCGATGCAAGGTCCGGTCCGGTCGGACCTGATGCAAACCCCGGTCCGGTCGGACCCGACGAAAAGCCCAGTGCGGTTGGACCCGATGCAAGGGCCGGGGCGGTTGGACCTGACGCAAGGTGCCGGGCGGTCGGTTCCGACGCAAGGTGCCGGGCGGTCGGTTCCGACGCAAGGTCTCGGTCGGTCGGACCCGACGCAAGCTCCTGGGCGGTTGGACCCAAAGTAAGGTCCGGGGCGGACGGACTCGACGCAAGCTCCGGGCCAGATGGACCGGACGCCAGATTTAGGCCGGTCGGTCCCGGAGCCAGGCCCGGGGCGGTCGGACCCGACGCAACGCCCGGTGCGGTTGGACCCGATGCAAGGGCCGGGGCGGTTGGACCTGACGCAAGGTGCCGGGCGGTCGGACCCGACGCAAGGTCCCGGGTGGTCGGACCCGACGCAAGGTCCCGGGCGGTCGGACCCGACGCAAGGTCCCGGCCGGTCGGACCCGACGCAAGGTCCCGGGCGGTCGGAATCGACGCAAAGTCCTGGGTGGTCGGACCCGACGCAAGGTCCCGGTCGGTCGGACCCGACGCATGGTCCCGGGCGGTCCGAATCGACGCAAAGTCCTGGGTGGTCGGACCCGACGTAAGGTCCCGGTCGGTCGGACCCGACGCAAGGTTCCGGCCGGTGAGACCGGAAGCAACGTCCTGGGCGGTCAGACCCAACGCAAGGTCCCGGAAAATCGGACCCGACGCAAGGTCCCGGGCGGTCGGAATCGACGCAAAGTCCTGGGCGGTCGGACCCGACGCAAGTCCCGGTCGGTCGGACCCGACGCATGGTCCCGGGCGGTCGGAATCGACGCAAAGTCCTGGGTGGTCGGACCCGACGTAAGGTCCCGGTCGGTCGGACCCGACGCAAGGTTCCGGCCGGTGAGACCGGAAGCAACGTCCTGGGCGGTCAGACCCAACGCAAGGTCCCGGAAGATCGGACCTGACGCAAGGTTCCGGGTGGTCGGAACCGACGCAAGGTCTCGGGCGGTCGGACCCGACGCAAGGTCCCGGGCGGTCGGACCCGACGCAAGGTCCCGGGCGGTCGGACCCGACACAAGGTCCCGGGCGGTCGGACCCGATGCAAGGTCCCGGGCATTCGGACCCGACACAAGGTCCTGGGCGGTCGGAACCGACGCAAGGTCCCGGGCGGTCGGACCCGACGCAAGGTCCCGGGCGGTCGGACCCGACGCAAGGTCCCGGGCGGCCAGACCAGAAGCAAGTTCCGGGGTGGTCGGACCCGACGCACGCTCCGAGCCGGTTGGACCGGACGCAAGATCCCGGGTGGTCGGACCCGACGCAAGGTCCCGGAAGATCGGACCTGATGCAAGACCCCGGGTGGTCGGACCCGACGCAAGGGCCGGGGCGGTTGGACCTGACGCAAGGTCTCGGTCGGTCGGACCCGACGCAAACACCCGGGCGGTCGGACCCAAAGCAAGGTCAGGGGCGGACGGACTCGACGCAAGCTCCGGGCCGGTTGGACTGGACGCCAGATCCAGGCCGGTCGGTCCCGGAGCAAGGCCCGGGGCAAGGCCCGGGGCGGTCGGACCCGACGCAATGCCCGGTGCGGTCAGGCCTGACACAAGGTCTCGGGCGGTCAGACCTGACACAAGGTCTCGGGCGGTCGGACCCGACGCAAGGTCTCGGGAGGTCGGACCCGACGCAAGGTCCCGGGCGGTCGGACCCGACGCAAGGTCCCGGGCAGTCGGACCCGAAGCAAGCTCCCTGGCGGTCGGACACGACGCAAGCTCCCGGGCGGTCAGACCCGACGCAAGGTCCCGGGCGGTCGGACCGACGGAAGGTCCAGGGCGGTCGGACCTGACGCAAGTTTCCGGGTGGTCGGAAGCGACGCAAGGTCTCGGGCGGTCGGACCCAACGCAAAGTCCCGGGCGGTCGGACCCGACGCAAGGTCCCGGCCGGTCGGACCCGACGCAAGGTCCCGGGCGGTCGGACCCGTCGCATGTTCCCGGGCGGTCGGACCCGATGCAAGGTCCCGGGCGGTCGGACCCGACACAAGCTCCGGGGCGGTCGGACCCGACGCAAGGTCCCGGGCGGTCGGACCCGACGCAAGGTCCCGGGCGGTCGGACCTGACGCAAGATCCCGGGCGGTCGGACCCGACGCAAGATCCCGGGCGGTCGGACCCGACGCAAGATCCCGGGCGGTCGGACCCGACGCAAGATCCCGGGCGGTCGGACCCGACGCAAGATCCCGGGCGGTCGGACCTGACGCAACGCCCGGTGCGGTCGGTCCCGACGCAAGGACCGGGGCGGTCGGACCCGATGCAAGGTGCCGGGCGGTTGGACCTGACGCAAGGTGCCGGGCGGTCGGGCCCGACGCAATGTCCCGGGCGGTCGGACCCGACGCATGGTCCCGGGCGGTCGGACCCGACGCAAGGTCCCGGGCGGTCGGACCCGACGCAAGGTCCCGGGCGGTCGGACCCGACGCAAGGTCCCGGGCGGTCGGACCCGACGCAAGGTCCCGGGCGGTCGGACCCGACGCAAGGTCCCGGGCGGTCGGACCCGACGCAAGGTCCCGGGCGGTCGGACCCGACGCAAGGTCCCGGGCGGTCGGACCCGACGTAAGGCCCCGGGCGGTCGGACCCGACGCAAGGTCCCGGGCGGTCGGACCCAACGCAAGGTCCCGGGCGGTCGGACCCGACGCAGGGTCCCGGGCGGTCGGACCCGACACAAGGTCCCGGGCGGTTGGACCCGAAGCAAGGTTCCGGCCGGTCAGACCCGAAGCAACGTCCCGGGCGGTCGGAACCGACGCAAGGTCTCGGGCGGTCGGACCCGACGCAAAGGCCCGGGCGGTCGGACTCGAAGCAAGTTCTGGTGTGGTCGGACCCGATGCAAGGTCCGGTCGGACCTGATGCAAACCCCGGTCCGGTCGGACCCGACGAAAAGCCCGGTGCGGTTGGACCCGATGCAAGGGCCGGGGCGGTTGGACGTGACGCAAGGTGCCGGGCGGTCGGTTCCGATGCAAGGTGCCGGGCGGTCGGTTCCGACGCAAGGTCTCGGTCGGTCGGACCCGACGCAAGCTCCCGGGCGGTCGGACCCAAAGTAAGGTCCGGGGCGGACGGACTCGACGCAACCTCCGGGCCAGTTGGACCGGAAGCCAGATACAGGCCGGTCGGTCCCGGAGCAAGGCCCGGGGCGGTCGGACCCGACGCAACGCCCGGTGCGGTCAGACCCGACGCAAAGCCCGTTGCGGTTGGACCCGATGCAAGGGCCGGGGCGGTTGGAGCTGACGCAAGGTGCCGGGTGGTCGGACCCGACGCAAGGTCCTGGGCGGTCGGACCCGATGCAAGGTCCCGGGCGGTCGGAGCCGACGCAAGGCCCCGGGCGGTGGGACCCGACGCAAGGTCCCGGGTGGTCGGACCCGACGCAAGGTCCCGGGCGGTCGGACCCGACGCAAGGTCCCGGCCGGTCGGACCCGACGCAAGGTCCCGGGCGGTCAGAATCGACGCAAAGTCCTGGGTGGTCGGACCCGACGCAAGTCCCGGTCGGTCGGACCCGACGCATGGTCCCGGGCGGTCGGAATCGACGCAAAGTCCTGGGTGGTCGGACCCGACGCAAGGTCCCGGTCGGTCGGACCCGACGCAATGTTCCGGCCGGTGAGACCCGACGCAAGGTCCCGGGCGGTCGGACCCAACGCAAGGTCCCGGAAGATCGGACCTGACGCAAGGTTCCGGGTGGTCGGAACCGAAGCAACGTCCTGGGCGGTCAGACCCAACGCAAGGTCCCGGAAGATCGGACCTGACGCAAGGTTCCGGGTGGTCGGAACCGACGCAAGGTCTCGGGCGGTCGGACCCGACGCAAGGTCCCGGGCGGTCGGACCGACGCAAGGTCCCGGGCGGTCGGACCCGACGCAAGGTCCCGGGCGGTCGGACCCGACGCAAGGTCCCGGGCGGTCGGACCCGACGCAAGGTCCCGGGCGGTCGGACCCGACGCAAGGTCCCGGGCGGTCGGAATCGACGCAAAGTCCTGGGTGGTCGGACCCGACGCAAGTCCCGGTCGGTCGGACCCGACGCATGGTCCCGGGCGGTCGGAATCGACGCAAAGTCCTGGGTGGTCGGACCCGACGTAAGGTCCCGGTCGGTCGGACCCGACGCAAGGTTCCGGCCGGTGAGACCGGAAGCAACGTCCTGGGCGGTCAGACCCAACGCAAGGTCCCGGAAGATCGGACCTGACGCAAGGTTCCGGGTGGTCGGAACCGACGCAAGGTCTCGGGCGGTCGGACCCGACGCAAGGTCCCGGGCGGTCGGACCCGACGCAAGGTCCCGGACGGTCGGACCCGACACAAGGTCCCGGGCGGTCGGACCCGATGCAAGGTCCCGGGCATTCGGACCCGACACAAGGTCCTGGGCGGTCGGAACCGACGCAAGGTCCCGGGCGGTCGGACCCGACGCAAGGTCCCGGGCGGTCGGACCCGACGCAAGGTCCCGGGCGGCCAGACCAGAAGCAAGTTCCGGGGTGGTCGGACCCGACGCACGCTCCGAGCCGGTTGGACCGGACGCAAGATCCCAGGTGGTCGGACCCGACGCAAGGTCCCGGAAGATCGGACCTGATGCAAGACCCCGGGTGGTCGGACCCGACGCAAGGGCCGGGGCGGTTGGACCTGACGCAAGGTCTCGGTCGGTCGGACCCGACGCAAACACCCGGGCGGTCGGACCCAAAGCAAGGTCAGGGGCGGACGGACTCGACGCAAGCTCCGGGCCGGTTGGACTGGACGCCAGATCCAGGCCGGTCGGTCCCGGAGCAAGGCCCGGGGCAAGGCCCGGGGCGGTCGGACCCGACGCAATGCCCGGTGCGGTCAGGCCTGACACAAGGTCTCGGGCGGTCAGACCTGACACAAGGTCTCGGGCGGTCGGACCCGACGCAAGGTCCCGGGCGGTCGGACCCGACGCAAGGTCCCGGGCGGTCGGACCCGACGCAAGGTCCCGGGCGGTCGGACCCGACGTAAGGCCCCGGGCGGTCGGACCCGACGCAAGGTCCCGGGCGGTCGGACCCAACGCAAGGTCCCGGGCGGTCGGACCCGACGCAGGGTCCCGGGCGGTCGGACCCGACGCAAGGTCCCGGGTGGTCGGACCCGACGCAAGGTCCCGGGCGGTCGGACCCGACGCAAGGTCCCGGGCGGTCGGACCCGACACAAGGTCCCGGGCGGTCGGACCCGATGCAAGGTCCCGGGCATTCGGACCCGACACAAGGTCCTGGGCGGTCGGAACCGACGCAAGGTCCCGGGCGGTCGGACCCGACGCAAGGTCCCGGGCGGTCGGACCCGACGCAAGGTCCCGGGCGGCCAGACCAGAAGCAAGTTCCGGGGTGGTCGGACCCGACGCACGCTCCGAGCCGGTTGGACCGGACGCAAGATCCCGGGTGGTCGGACCCGACGCAAGGTCCCGGAAGATCGGACCTGATGCAAGACCCCGGGTGGTCGGACCCGACGCAAGGGCCGGGGCGGTTGGACCTGACGCAAGGTCTCGGTCGGTCGGACCCGACGCAAACACCCGGGCGGTCGGACCCAAAGCAAGGTCAGGGGCGGACGGACTCGACGCAAGCTCTGGGCCGGTTGGACTGGACGCCAGATCCAGGCCGGTCGGTCCCGGAGCAAGGCCCGGGGCAAGGCCCGGGGCGGTCGGACCCGACGCAGTGCCCGGTGCGGTCGGACCCGACACAAGGTCCCGGGCGGTTGGACCCGAAGCAAGGTTCCGGCCGGTCAGACCCGAAGCAACGTCCCGGGCGGTCGGAACCGACGCAAGGTCTCGGGCGGTCGGACCCGACGCAAAGGCCCGGGCGGTCGGACTCGAAGCAAGTTCTGGTGTGGTCGGACCCGATGCAAGGTCCGGTCGGACCTGATGCAAACCCCGGTCCGGTCGGACCCGACGAAAAGCCCGGTGCGGTTGGACCCGATGCAAGGGCCGGGGCGGTTGGACGTGACGCAAGGTGCCGGGCGGTCGGTTCCGATGCAAGGTGCCGGGCGGTCGGTTCCGACGCAAGGTCTCGGTCGGTCGGACCCGACGCAAGCTCCCGGGCGGTCGGACCCAAAGTAAGGTCCGGGGCGGACGGACTCGACGCAACCTCCGGGCCAGTTGGACCGGACGCCAGATACAGGCCGGTCGGTCCCGGAGCAAGGCCCGGGGCGGTCGGACCCGACGCAACGCCCGGTGCGGTCAGACCCGACGCAAAGCCCGTTGCGGTTGGACCCGATGCAAGGGCCGGGGCGGTTGGAGCTGACGCAAGGTGCCGGGTGGTCGGACCCGACGCAAGGTCCTGGGCGGTCGGACCCGATGCAAGGTCCCAGGCGGTCGGAGCCGACGCAAGGCCCCGGGCGGTGGGACCCGACGCAAGGTCCCGGGTGGTCGGACCCGACGCAAGGTCCCGGGCGGTCGGACCCGACGCAAGGTCCCGGCCGGTCGGACCCGACGCAAGGTCCCGGGCGGTCAGAATCGACGCAAAGTCCTGGGTGGTCGGACCCGACGCAAGTCCCGGTCGGTCGGACCCGACGCATGGTCCCGGGCGGTCGGAATCGACGCAAAGTCCTGGGTGGTCGGACCCGACGCAAGGTCCCGGTCGGTCGGACCCGACGCAATGTTCCGGCCGGTGAGACCCGACGCAAGGTCCCGGGCGGTCGGACCCAACGCAAGGTCCCGGAAGATCGGACCTGACGCAAGGTTCCGGGTGGTCGGAACCGAAGCAACGTCCTGGGCGGTCAGACCCAACGCAAGGTCCCGGAAGATCGGACCTGACGCAAGGTTCCGGGTGGTCGGAACCGACGCAAGGTCTCGGGCGGTCGGACCCGACGCAAGGTCCCGGGCGGTCGGACCCGACGCAAGGTCCCGGGCGGTCGGACCCGACACAAGGTCCCGGGCGGTCGGACCCGACGCAAGGTCCCGGGCGGTCGGACCCGACGCAAGGTCCCGGGCGGTCGGACCCGACGCAAGGTCCCGGGCGGTCGGAATCGACGCAAAGTCCTGGGTGGTCGGACCCGACGCAAGGTCCCGGTCGGTCGGACCCGACGCAAGGTCCCGGGCAGTCGGAATCGACGCAAAGTCCTGGGTGGTGGGACCCGACGCAAGGTCCCGGTCGGTCGTACCCGACGCAAGGTTCCGGCCGGTGAGACCCGAAACAACGTCCTGGGCGGTCTGACCCGACGCAAGGTCCCGGAAGATCGGACCTGACGCAAGGTTCCGGGTGGTCGGAACCGACGCAAGGTCTCGGGCGGTCGGACCCGACGCAAGGTCCCGGGCGGTCGGACCCGACGCAAGGTCCCGGGCGGTCGGACCCGACACAAGGTCCCGGGCGGTCGGACCCGACGCAAGGTCCCGGGCGGTCGGACCCGACGCAAGGTCCCGGGCGGTCGGACCCGACGCAAGGTCCCGGGCGGTCGGAATCGACGCAAAGTCCTGGGTGGTCGGACCCGACGCAAGGTCCCGGTCGGTCGGACCCGACGCAAGGTCCCGGGCAGTCGGAATCGACGCAAAGTCCTGGGTGGTGGGACCCGACGCAAGGTCCCGGTCGGTCGTACCCGACGCAAGGTTCCGGCCGGTGAGACCCGAAACAACGTCCTGGGCGGTCTGACCCGACGCAAGGTCCCGGAAGATCGGACCTGACGTAAGGTTCCGGGTGGTTGGAACCGACGCAAGGTCTTGGGCGGTTGGACCCGACGCAAAGTCCCGGGCGGCCGGACCCGACGCATGTTCCCGGGCGGTCGGACCCGACGCAAGCTCCCGGGCGGTCGGTTCCGACGCAAGCTCCGGGGCGGTCGGAACCGACGCAAGGTCCGGGGCGGTCGGACCCGACGCATGTTCCCGGGCGGTCGGACCCGACGCAAGCTCCCGGGCGGTCGGTTCCGACGCAAGCTCCGGGGCGGTCGGAACCGACGCAAGGTCCCGGGCGGTCGGACCTGACGCAAGGTCCGGGCCAGTTGGACCGGACGCCAGATCCAGGCCGGTCGGTCCCGGAGCAAGGCCCGGGGCGGTCGGACCCGACGCAAGGCCCGGTGCGGTCAGACCCGACGCAAAGCCCGGTGCGGTTGGACCCGATGCAAGGGCCGGGGCGGTTGGACCTGACGCAAGGTGCCGGGCGGTCGGACCCGACGCAAGGTCCCGGGTGGTCGGACCCGACGCAAGGTCCCGGGCGGTCGGACCCGACGCAAGGTCCCGGGCGGTCGGACCCGACGCAAGGTCCCGGGCGGTCGGAATCGACGCAAAGTCCTGGGTGGTCGGACCCGACGCAAGGTCCTGGTCGGTCGGACCCGACGCAAGGTCCCGGGCGGTCGGAATCGACGCAAAGTCCTGGGTGGTCGGACCCGACGCAAGGTCCCGGTCGGTCGGACCCAACGCAAGGTTCCGGCCGGTGACACCCGAAGCAACGTCCTGGGCGGTCGGACCCGAAGCAAGGCCCCGGGCGGTCGGACCCGAAGCATGGTCCCGGGCGGTCAAACCCGACGCAAGGTCCAGGGCGGTCGGACCCGAAACAAGGTCCCGGGCGGTCAAACCCGACGCAAGGTCCAGGGCGGTCTGAAAGGTCGCAAGGTCCCGGGCATTCGGACCCGACACAAGGTCCTGGGCGGTCGGAACCGATGCAAGGTCCCGGGCGGTCGGACCCGACGCAAAGTCCCGGGCGGTCGGACCCCACGCAAGGTCCCGGGCGGTCGGACAGGACGCATGATCCTGGGCGGTCAGACCCGACGCAAGGGCCTGGGCGGTCAGACTCGACGCAAGATCCCGGGCGGTCGGACCCGACGCAAGGTCCCGGGCGGTCAGACCCGACGCAAGGTCCCGGAAGATCGGACCTGACGCAAGGTTCCGGGTGGTCGGAAGCGACACAAGGTCTCGGGGGGTCGGACCCAACGCAAGGTCCCGGGCGGTCGGACCCGACGCAAGGTCCCGGGCGGTCGGACCCGACGCAAGGTCCCGGGCGGTCGGACCCGTCGCATGTTCCCGGGCGGTCGGACCCGACGCAAGCTCCGGGGCGGTCGGACCCGACGCAAGGTCCCGGGCGGTCGGACCCGACGCAAGACCTCGGGCGGTCGGACCTGACGCAACGCCCGGTGCGGTCGGTCCCGACGCAAGGACCGGGGCGGTCGGACCCGACCGAAGGTCCCAGGCTGTCGGACTCGATGCAAGCTCCTGGGCGGTCGGACCCGACGCAAGCTCCCGGGCGGTCGGACACGACGCAAGCTCCCGGGCGGTCGGACCCGACGCAAGCTCCCGGGCGGTCGGACCGACGGAAGGTCCAGGGCGGGGGGACCCGACGCACGATCCCGGGCGGTCGGACCCGACGCAAGTTCCCGGGCGGTCGGACCCGACGCAAGGTCCCGGGCGGTCGGACCCGAAGCAAGGTCCCGGGCGGTCAAACCCGACGCAAGGTCCAGGGCGGTCGGACCCGAAGCAAGGTCCCAGGCAGTCGGACCCCACGCAAGGTCCCGGGCGGTCGGACCCCACGCAAAGTCCCGGGCGGTCGGACCCGACGCAAGTTCCTGGCCGCTCGGACCCGATGCAAGATCCCGTGTGGTCGGACCTGACGCATGATCCTGGGCGGTCAGACCCGACGCAAGGTCCCGGGCGGTCAGACTCGACGCAAGATCCCGGGCGGTCGGACCTGACGCAACGCCCGGTGCGGTCGGTCCCCGACGCCAGGACCGGGGCGGTCGGACCCGACCAAAGGTCCCGGGCTGTCGGGCTCGACGCAAGATCCCGGGCGGTCGGACCTGACGCAAGGTCCCGGGTGGTCGGACCAGACGCAAGGTCCCGGGCAGTCGGACCCGATGCATGGTCCCGAGCGGTCGGATGGAATGCAAGGCCCCGGGCGGTCGGAACCGACGCAAGGTCCCGGGTGGTCGGACCAGACGCAAGGTCCCGGGCAGTCGGACTCGAAGCAAGTTCTGGGGTGGTCGGACCCGATGGAAGGTCCGGTCCAGTCGGACCTGACGCAAACCCCGGTCCGGTCAGACCCGACGCAAAGCCCGGTGCGGTTGGACCCGATGCAAGGGCCGGGGCGGTTGGACCTGACGCAAGGTGCCGGGCGGTCGGACCCGACGCAAGGTCCCGGGCGGTCGGACCCGACGCAAGGTCCCGGGCGGTCGGACCCGACGCAAGGTCCCGGGCGGTCGGACCCGACGCAAGGTCCCGGGCGGTCGGACCCGACGCAAGGTCCCGGGCGGTCGGACCTGACGCAAGGTCCCGGGCGGTCGGACCTGAAGCAAGGTTCCGGCCGGTCAGACCCGAAGCAACGTCCCGGGCGGTCGGAACCGACGCAAGGTCCCGGGCGGTCGGACTCGAAGCAAGTTCTGGGGTGGTCGGACCTGACGCAAACCCCGTTCCGGTCGGACGCGACGCAAACCCGGTGCGGTTGGACCCGATGCAAGGGCCAGGGTGGTTGGACCTGACGCACGGTGCAGGGCGGTCGGTTCCGACGCAAGGTCTCAGTCGGTCGGACCCGACGCAAGCTCCCGGGCGGTCGGACCCAAAGCAAGGTCCGGGGCGGACGGACTCGACGCAAGGTCTCGGGCGGTCGGGCCCGTGCAAGGTCCCGGGCGGTCGGACCCGACACAAGGTCCCGGGCGGTTGGACCCGACGCAAGGTCCCGGGCGGTCGGACCCGACACAAGGTCCCGGGCGGTCGGACCCGATGCAAGGTCCCGGGCATTCGGACCCGACACAAGGTCCTGGGCGGTCGGAACCGACGCAAAGTCCCGGGCGGTCGGACCCCTCGCAAGGTCCTGGGCGGTCGGACAAGACGCATGATCCTGGGCGGTCAGACCCGACGCAAGGTCCCGGGCGGTCAGACTCGACGCAAGATCCCGGGCGGTCGGACACGACGCAAGGTCCCGGAAGATCGGACCTGACGCAAGTTTCCGGGTTGTCTGAAGCGACGCAAGGTCTCGGGCGGTCGGACCCAACGCAAGGTCCCGGGCGGTCGGACCCGACGCAAGGTCCCGGGCGGTCGGACCCGACGCAAGGTCCCGGGCGGTCGGACCCGTCGCATGTTCCTGGGCGGTCGGACCCGACGCAAGCTCCCGGGCGGTCGGACCCGACGCAAGCTCCGGGGCGGTCGGACCCGACGCAAGGTCCCGGGCGGTCGGACCTGACGCATGTTCCCGGGCGGTCGGACCCGACGCATGTTCCCGGGCGGTCGGACCCGACGCAAGCTCCCGGGGCGGTCGGACCCGACGCATGTTCCCGGGCGGTCGGACCCGACGCATGTTCCCGGGCGGTCGGACCCGACGCAAGCTCCCGGGCGGTCGGTTCCGACGCAAGCTCCGGGGCGGTCGGAACCGACGCAAGGTCCCGGGCGGTCGGTTCCGACGCAAGCTCCGGGGCGGTCGGACCTGATGCAACGCCCGGTGCGGTCGGTCCCGATGCAAGGACCGGGGCGGTCCGACCCAACCGAAGGTCCCAGGCTGTCGGACTCGACTCAAGGTCCCGGGCGGCCGGAGTCGACGCAAGGTCCCGAGAGGTCGGACCCGACGCAAGGTCCCGGGCGGTCGGACTCGAAGCAAGGTCTGGGGTGGTCGGACCCGATGCAAGGTCCGGTCCGGTCGGACCTGACGCAAACCCCGGTCCAGTCAGACGCGACGCAAAGCCCGGTGCGGTTGGACCCGATGCAAGGGCCGGGGCGGTTGGACCAGACGCAAGGTTTCGGTCGGTCGGACCCGACGCAAGGTCTCGGTCGGTCGGACCCGACGCAAACACCCGGGCGGTCGGACCCAAAGCAAGGTCCGAGGCGGACGGACTCGACGCAAGCTCCGGGCCGGTTGGACCGGACGCCAGATCCAGGCCGGTCGGTCCCGGAGCAAGGCCCGGGGCGGTCGGACCCGACGCAACGCCCGGTGCGGTCAGGCCTGACACAAGGTCTCGGGCGGTCGGACCCGAAGCAAGCTCCCTGGCGGTCGGACACTACGCAAGCTCCCGGGCGGTCGGACCCGACGCAAGGTCCCGGGCGGTCGGACCGACGGAAGGTCCAGGGCGGGGGACGCGACGCACGATCCCGGGCGGTCGGACCCGACGCAAGTTCCCGGGCGGTCGGACCCGACGCAAGGTCCCGGGCGGTCGGACCCGAAGCAAGGTCCCGGGCGGTCAAACCCGACGCAAGGTCCAGGGCGGTCGGACCCGAAGCAAGGTCCCAGGCGGTCAAACCTGATGCAAGGTCCAGGGCGGTCGGACCCGACGCAAAGTCCCGGGCGGTCGGACCCCACGCAAAGTCCCGGGCGGTCGGACCCCACGCAAAGTCCCGGGCGGTCGGACCCCACGCAATGTCCCGGGCGGTCGGACCCCACGCAAAGTCCCGGGCGGTCGGACCCGACGCAAGTTCCTGGCCGCTCGGACCCGATGCAAGATCCCGTGTGGTCGGACCTGACGCATGATCCTGGGCGGTCAGACCCGGCGCAAGGTCCCGGGCGGTCAAACTCGACGCAAGATCCCGGGCGGTCGGACCTGACGCAACGCCCGGTGCGGTCGGTCCCCGACGCCAGGACCGGGGCGGTCGGACCCGACCGAAGGTCCCGGGCTGTCGGGCTCGACGCAAGATCCCGGGCGGTCGGACCTGACGCAAGGTCCCGGGTGGTCGGACCAGACGCAAGGTCCCGGGCAGTCGGACCCGATGCATGGTCCCGAGAGGACGGATGGGATGCAAGGCCCCGGGCGGTCGGAACCGACGCAAGGTCCTGGGTGGTCGGACCAGACGCAAGGTCCCGGGCAGTCGGACTCGAAGCAAGTTCTGGGGTGGTCGGACCCGATGGAAGGTCCGGTCCAGTCGGACCTGACGCAAAACCCGGTCCGGTCAGACCCGACGCAAAGCCCGGTGCAGTTGGACCCGATGCAAGGGCCGGGGCAGTTGGACCTGACGCAAGGTGCCGGGCGGTCGGACCCGACGCAAGGTCCCGGGCGGTCGGACCCGACGCAAAGTCCCGGGCGGTCGGACCCGACGCAAGGTCCCGGGCGGTCGGACCCGACGCAAGGTCCCGGGCGGTCGGACCTGACGCAAGGTCCCGGGCGGTCGGACCCGAAGCAAGGTTCCGGCCGGTCAGACCCGAAGTAACGTCCCGGGCGGTCGGAACCGACGCAAGGTCCCGGGCGGTCGGACCCGACGCAAAGGCCCGGGCGGTCGGACTCGAAGCAAGTTCTGGGGTGGTCGGACCCGATGCAAGGTCCGGTCGGACCTGACGCAAACCCCAGTCCGGTCGGACGCGACGCAAACCCGGTGCGGTTGGACCCGATGCAAGGGCCGGGGTGGTTGGACCTGACGCACGGTGCAGGGCGGTCGGTTCCGACGCAAGGTCTCAGTCGGTCGGACCCGACGCAAGCTCCCGGGGGGTCGGACCCAAAGCAAGGTCCGGGGCGGACGGACTCGGCGCAAGGTCTCGGGCGGTCGGACCCGACACAAGGTCCCGGGCGGTCGGACCCGACACAAGGTCCCGGGCGGTCGGACCCGACGCAAGGTCCCGGGCGGTCGGACCCGACACAAGGTCCCGGGCGGTCGGACACAACGCAAGGTCCCGGGCGGTCGGACCCGACGCAAGGTCCCGGGCAGTTGGACCCGAAGCAAGCTCCCTGGCGGTCGGACACGACGCAAGCTCCCGGGTGGTCGGACCCGACGCAAGGTCCCGGGCGGTCGGACCGACGGAAGGTCCAGGGCGGTCGGACCCGACGCAAGTTCCCGGGCGGTCGGACCCGAAGCAAGGTCCCGGGCGGTCGGACCCGATGCATGGTCCCGAGCGGTCGGACGGGATGCAAGGTCCCGGGCGGTCGGAACCGACGCAAGGTCCCGAGTGGTCGGACCAGACGCAAGGTCCCGGGCGGTCGGACTCGAAGCAAGGTCCGGTCCGGTCGGACCTGACGCAAACCCCGGTCCGGTCAGACCCGACGCAAAGCCCGGTGCGGTTGGACCCGATGCAAGGGCCGGGGCGGTTGGACCTGACGCAAGGTGCCGGGCGGTCGGGCCCGACGCAAGGTCCCGGGCGGTCGGACCCGACGCAAGGTCCCGGGCGGTTGGACCCGACGCAAGGTCCCGGGCGGTCGGATCTGACGTAAGGCCCCGCGCGGTCGGACCCGACGCAAGGTCCCGGGCGGTCGGACCCAATGCAAGGTCCCGGGCGGTCGGACCCGACGCAGGGTCCCGGGCGGTCGGACCCGACGTAAGGCCCCGGGCGATCGGACCCGACGCAGGGTCCCGGGCGGTCGGACCCGACGCAAGGTCCCGGGCGGTCGGACCCGACGCAAGGTCCCGGCCGGTCGGACCCGACGCAAGGTCCCGGGCGGTCGGAATCGACGCAAAGTCCTGGGTGGTCGGACCCGACGCAAGGTCCCGGTCGGTCGGACCCGACGCATGGTCCGGGGCGGTCGGAATCGACGCAAAGTCCTGGGTGGTCGGACCCGACGTAAGGTCCCGGTCGGTCGGACCCGACGCAAGGTTCCGGCCGGTGAGACCGGAAGCAACGTCCTGGGCGGTCAGACCCAACGCAAGGTCCCGGAAGATCGGACCCGACGCAAGGTCCCGGGCGGTCGGAATCGACGCAAAGTCCTGGGTGGTCGGACCCGACGCAAGTCCCGGTCGGTCGGACCCGACGCATGGTCCCGGGTGGTCGGAATCGACGCAAAGTCCTGGGTGGTCGGACCCGACGTAAGGTCCCGGTCGGTCGGACCCGACGCAAGGTTCCGGCCGGTGAGACCGGAAGCAACGTCCTGGGCGGTCAGACCCAACGCAAGGTCCCGGAAGATCGGACCTGACGCAAGGTTCCGGGTGGTCGGAACCGACGCAAGGTCTCGGGCGGTCGGACCCGACGCAAGGTCCCGGGCGGTCGGACCCGACGCAAGGTCCCGGGCGGTCGGACCCGACACAAGGTCCCGGGCGGTCGGACCCGATGCAAGGTCCCGGGCATTCGGACCCGACACAAGGTCCTGGGCGGTCGGAACCGACGCAAAGTCCCGGGCGGTCGGACCCCACGCAAGGTCCTGGGCGGTCGGACAAGACGCATGATCCTGGGCGGTCAGACCCGACGCAAGGTCCCGGGCGGTCAGACTCGACGCAAGATCCCGGGCGGTCGGACCCGACGCAAGGTCCCGGAAGATCGGACCTGACGCAAGTTTCCGGGTTGTCGGAAGCGACGCAAGGTCTCGGGCGGTCGGACCCAACGCAAGGTCCCGGGCGGTCGGACCCGACGCAAGGTCCCGGGCGGTCGGACCCGACGCAAGGTCCCGGGCGGTCGGACCCGTCGCATGTTCCCGGGCGGTCGGACCCGACGCAAGCTCCCGGGCGGTCGGACCCGATGCAAGCTCCGGGGCGGTCGGACCCGACGCAAGGTCCCGGGCGGTTGGACCCGACGCATGTTCCCGGGCGGTCGAACCCGACGCAAGCTCCCGGGCGGTCGGTTCCGACGCAAGCTCCGGGGCGGTCGGAACCGACGCAAGGTCCCGGGCGGTCGGTTCCGACGCAAGATCCGGGGCGGTCGGACCTGATGCAACGCCCGGTGCGGTCGGTCCCGATGCAAGGACCGGGGCGGTCGGACCCAACCGAAGGTCCCAGGCTGTCGGACTCGACTCAAGGTCCCGGGCGGCCGGAGTCGACGCAAGGTCCCGAGAGGTCGGACCCGACGCAAGGTCCCGGGCGGTCGGACTCGAAGCAAGGTCTGGGGTGGTCGGACCCGATGCAAGGTCCGATCCGGTCGGACCTGACGCAAACCCCGGTCCGGTCGGACGCGACGCAAAGCCCGGTGCAGTTGGACCCGATGCAAGGGCCGGGGCGGTTGGACCAGACGCAAGGTTTCGGTCGGTCGGACCCGACGCAAGGTCTCGGTCGGTCGGACCCGACGCAAACACCCGGGCGGTCGGACCCAAAGCAAGGTCCGAGGCGGACGGACTCGACGCAAGCTCCGGGCCGGTTGGACCGGACGCCAGATCCAGGCCGGTCGGTCCCGGAGCAAGGCCCGGGGCGGTCGGACCCGAATGCAACGCCCGGTGCGGTCAGGCCTGACACAAGGTCTCGGGCGGTCAGACCTGACACAAGGTCTCGGGCGGTCGGACCCGACGCAAGGTCTCGGGCGGTCGGACCCGACGCAAGGTCCCGGGCGGTCGGACCCGACTCAAGGTCCCGGGCAGTCGGACCCGAAGCAAGCTCCCTGGCGGTCGGACACTACGCAAGCTCCCGGGCGGTCGGACCCGACGCAAGGTCCCGGGCGGTCGGACCGACGGAAGGTCCAGGGCGGTCGGACCCGACCGAAGGTCCCAGGCTGTCGGACTCGCGCAACCTCCTGGGCGGTCGGACCCGACGCAAGCTCCTGGCCGTTCGGACACGACGCAAGCTCCCGGGCGGTCGGACCCGACGCAAGCTCCCGGGCGGTCGGACCGACGGAAGGTCCAGGGCGGGGGGACGCGACGCACGATCCCGGGCGGTCGGACCCGATGCAAGTTCCCGGGCGGTCGGACCCGACGCAAGGTCCCGGGCGGTCGGACCCGAAGCAAGGTCCCGGGCGGTCAAACCCGACGCAAGGTCCAGGGCGGTCGGACCCGAAGCAAGTTCCTGGCCGGTCGGTCCCCGACGCCAGGACCGGGGCGGTCGGACCCGACCGAAGGTCCCGGGCTGTCGGGCTCGACGCAAGATCCCGGGCGGTCGGACCTGACGCAAGGTCCCGGGTGGTCGGACCAGACGCAAGGTCCCGGGCAGTCGGACCCGATGCATGGTCCCGAGAGGACGGAAGGGATGCAAGGCCCCGGGCGGTCGGAACCGACGCAAGGTCCTGGGTGGTCGGACCAGACGCAAGGTCCCGGGCAGTCGGACTCGAAGCAAGTTCTGGGGTGGTCGGACCCGATGGAAGGTCCGGTCCAGTCGGACCTGACGCAAAACCCGGTCCGGTCAGACCCGACGCAAAGCCCGGTGCGGTTGGACCCGATGCAAGGGCCGGGGCAGTTGGACCTGACGCAAGGTGCCGGGCGGTCGGACCCGACGCAAGGTCCCGGGCGGTCGGACCCGACGCAAGGTCCCGGGCAGTTGGACCCGAAGCAAGCTCCCTGGCGGTCGGACACGACGCAAGCACCCGGGCGGTCGGACCCGACGCAAGGTCCCGGGCGGTCGGACCGACGGAAGGTCCAGGGCGGTCGGACCCGACGCACGATCCCGGGCGGTCGGACCCGACGCAAGTTCCCGGGCGGTCGGACCCGAAGCAAGGTCCCGGGCGGTCGGACCCGATGCAAGTTCCCGGGCGGTCGGACCCGAAGCAAGGTCCCGGGCGGTCGGACCCGACGCAAGTTCCCGGGCGGTCGGACCCGACGCAAGGTCCCGAGCGGTCGGACGGGATGCAAGGTCCCGGGCGGTCGGAACCGACGCAAGGTCCCGAGTGGTCGGACCAGACGCAAGGTCCCGGGCGGTCGGACTCGAAGCAAGTTCTGGGGTGGTCGGACCCGATGCAAGGTCTGGTCCGGTCGGACCTGACGCAAACCCCGGTCCGGTCAGACCCGACGCAAAGCCCGGTGCGGTTGGACCCGATGCAAGGGCCGGGGCGGTTGGACCTGACGCAAGGTGCCGGGCGGTCGGGTCCGACGCAAGGTCCCGGGCGGTCGGACCCGACGCAAGGTCCCGGGCGGTCGGACCCGACGCAAGGTCCCGGGCGGTCGGATCCGACGTAAGGCCCCGCGCGGTCGGACCCGACGCAAGGTCCCGGGCGGTCGGACCCAATGCAAGTTCCCGGGCGGTCGGACCCGACGCAGGGTCCCGGGCGGTCGGACCCGACGTAAGGCCCCGGGCGATCGGACCCGACGCAAGGTCCCGGGCGGTCGGACCCAACGCAAGGTCCCGGGCGGTCGGACCCGACGCAGGGTCCCGGGTGGTCGGACCCGACACAAGGTCCTGGGTGGTTGGACCCGAAGCAAGGTTCCGGCCGGTCAGACCCGAAGGAACGTCCCGGGCGGTCGGAACCGACGCAAGGTCTCGGGCGGTCGGACCCGACGCAAAGGCCCGGGCGTTCGGACTCGAAGCAAGTTCTGGGGTGGTCGGACCCGATGCAAGGTCCGGTCCGGTCGGACCTGATGCAAACCCCGGTCCGGTCGGACCCGACGAAAAGCCCGGTGCGGTCGGTTCCGACGCAAGGTGCCGGGCGGTCGGTTCCGACGCAAGGTCTCGGTCGGTCGGATCCGACGCAAGCTCCCGGGCGGTCGGACCCAAAGTAAGGTCCGGGGCGGACGGACCCGACGCAAGCTCCGGGCCAGATGGACCGGACGCTAGATCCAGGCCGGTCGGTCCCGGAGCCAGGCCCGGGGCGGTCGGACCCGACGCAACGCCCGGTGCGGTTGGACCCGACGCAAGGTCTCGGGCAGTCGGACCCGACGCAAGGTCCCGGGCGGTCGGACCCGACGCAAGGTCCCGGGCGGTCGGCCCCGACGCAAGGTCCCGGGCGGTCGGACCCGACGCAAGGTCCCGGGCGGTCGGACCCGACGCATGTTCCCGGGCGGTCGGACCCGACGCATGTTCCTGGGCGGTCGGACCCGACGCAAGCTCCGGGGCGGTCGGACCCGATGCAAGGTCCCGGGCGGTCGGACCCGACGCAAGATCCCGGGCGGTCGGACCTGACGCAATGCCCGGTGCGGTCAGACCGACGCAAGGTCCCGGGCGGTCGGGCCCGACGCAATGTCCCGGGCGGTCGTACCTGACGCAAGGTCCCCGGCGGTCGGACCCGACGCCAGGTCCCGGGCGGTCGGACCAGACGCAAGGTCCCGGGCGGTCGGAGGTGACGCAGTGTCCCGGGCGGTCGGAGGCGACGCAAGGTCCCGGGCAGTCGGACCCGACGCAAGGTCCTGGGCGGTCGGACCCGACGCAAGGTCCCGGGCGGTCGGACCCGACGCAAGGTCCCGGGCGGTCGGACCCGACGCAAGGTCCCGGGCGGCCAGACCAGAAGCAAGTTCCGGGGTGGTCGGACCCGACGCACGCTCCGAGCCGGTTGGACCGGACGCAAGATCCCGGGTGGTCGGACCCGACGCAAGGTCCCGGAAGATCGGACCTGATGCAAGATCCCGGGTGGTCGGACCCGACGCAAGGTCTCGGGCGGTCGGACCCGACGCAATGTCCCGGGTGGTTGGACCCGACGCAAGGTCCCGGTCGGTCGGACCCGACGGAAGGTTCCGGCCGGTCAGACCCGACGCAACGTCCCGGGCGGTCGGACCCAACGCAAGGTCCCAGAAGATCGGACCCGACGCAAGGTCCCGGGCGGTTGGACTCGAAGCAAGTTCTGGGGTGGTCGGACCCGATGCAAAGTCCCGGGCGGTCGGACCCGACGCAAGGTCCCGGGCGGTCGGACCCGACGCAAGGTCCCGGGCGGTCGGACCCGACGCAAGGCCCCAGAAGATCGGACCTGACGCAAGGTTCCGGGTGGTCGGAACTGATGCAAGGTCCCGGGCGGTCGGACCCAACGCAAGGTCCCGGGCGGTTGGACTCGAAGCAAGTTCTGGGGTGGTCGGACCGATGCAAGGTCCGGTTGGACCGGACGCAAGGCCCGGGGCGGTCAGACCTCACACAAGGTCTCGGGCGGTCAGAACCAATGCAAGGTCCCGGGCGGTTGGACCCGAAGCAAGGTCCCGGGCGGTCAAACCCGACGCAAGGTCCAGGGCGGTCGGACCCGAAGCAAGGTCCCGGGCAGTTAAACCCGACGCAAGGTCCAGGGCAGTCGGAAACGTCGCAAGGTCCCGGGCGGTCGGACCCGACACAAGGTCCCGGGCGGTCGGAACCGATGCAAGGTACCGGGCGGTCGGACCCGACGCAAAGTCCCGGGCGGTCGGACCCCACGCAAGGTCCCGGGCGGTCGGACCCCATGCAAAGTCCCGGGCGGTCGGACCCGATGCAAGTTCCTGGCCGCTCGGACCCGATGCAAGGTCCCGGGCGGTCGGACCCGACGCAAAGTCCCGGGCGGTCGGACCCGACGCAAGTTCCCGGGTGGTCGGACCCGACGCAAGGTCCCGGGCGGTCGGACCCGACCCAAGGTCCCGGGCGGTCGGACCCGACGCAAGGTCCCGGGTGGTCGGGCCCGACGCAAGGTTCCGGCCGGTCAGACCCGAAGCAACGTCCCGGGTGGTCGGACCCGACGCAAGGTCCCGGAAGATCGGACCTGACGCAAGGTTCCGGGTGGTCGGAATCGAGCAAGGTTCAGGGCGGTCGGACCCGACGCAAACTCCCGGGCGGTCGGACTCGAAGCAAGTTCTGGGGCGGACGGACCCAACGCAAGCTCCGGGCCGGTTGGACCGGACGCCAGATCCAGGCCGTTCGGTCCCGGAGCAAGGCCCGGGGCGGTCGGACCCGACGCAAAGCCCGGTGCGGTTGGACCCGATGCAAGGGCCGGGGCGGTTGGACCTGACGCAAGGTGCCGGGCGGTCGGGTCCGACGCAAGGTCCCGGGCGGTCGGACCCGACGCAAGGTCCCGGGCGGTCGGACCCGACGCAAGGTCCCGGGCGGTCGGATCCGACGTAAGGCCCCGCGCGGTCGGACCCGACGCAAGGTCCCGGGCGGTCGGACCCAATGCAAGTTCCCGGGCGGTCGGACCCGACGCAGGGTCCCGGGCGGTCGGACCCGACGTAAGGCCCCGGGCGATCGGACCCGACGCAAGGTCCCGGGCGGTCGGACCCAACGCAAGGTCCCGGGCGGTCGGACCCG
This sequence comes from Mustelus asterias, assembly GCF_964213995.1. Taxonomy (NCBI): domain Eukaryota; kingdom Metazoa; phylum Chordata; class Chondrichthyes; order Carcharhiniformes; family Triakidae; genus Mustelus; species Mustelus asterias. The sequence continues at coordinate 136,683 of NW_027590937.1, forward strand.
ACGCAGGGTCCCGGGTGGTCGGACCCGACACAAGGTCCTGGGTGGTTGGACCCGAAGCAAGGTTCCGGCCGGTCAGACCCGAAGGAACGTCCCGGGCGGTCGGAACCGACGCAAGGTCTCGGGCGGTCGGACCCGACGCAATGGCCCGGGCGTTCGGACTCGAAGCAAGTTCTGGGGTGGTCGGACCCGATGCAAGGTCCGGTCCGGTCGGACCTGATGCAAACCCCGGTCCGGTCGGACCCGACGAAAAGCCCGGTGCGGTCGGTTCCGACGCAAGGTGCCGGGCGGTCGGTTCCGACGCAAGGTCTCGGTCGGTCGGATCCGACGCAAGCTCCCGGGCGGTCGGACCCAAAGTAAGGTCCGGGGCGGACGGACCCGACGCAAGCTCCGGGCCAGATGGACCGGACGCTAGATCCAGGCCGGTCGGTCCCGGAGCCAGGCCCGGGGCGGTCGGACCCGACGCAACGCCCGGTGCGGTTGGACCCGACGCAAGGTCTCGGGCAGTCGGACCCGACGCAAGGTCCCGGGCGGTCGGACCCGACGCAAGGTCCCGGGCGGTCGGCCCCGACGCAAGGTCCCGGGCGGTCGGACCCGACGCAAGGTCCCGGGCGGTCGGACCCGACGCATGTTCCCGGGCGGTCGGACCCGACGCATGTTCCTGGGCGGTCGGACCCGACGCAAGCTCCGGGGCGGTCGGACCCGATGCAAGGTCCCGGGCGGTCGGACCCGACGCAAGATCCCGGGCGGTCGGACCTGACGCAATGCCCGGTGCGGTCAGACCGACGCAAGGTCCCGGGCGGTCGGGCCCGACGCAATGTCCCGGGCGGTCGTACCTGACGCAAGGTCCCCGGCGGTCGGACCCGACGCCAGGTCCCGGGCGGTCGGACCAGACGCAAGGTCCCGGGCGGTCGGAGGTGACGCAGTGTCCCGGGCGGTCGGAGGCGACGCAAGGTCCCGGGCAGTCGGACCCGACGCAAGGTCCCGGGCGGTCGGACCCGACGCAAGGTCCCGGGCGGTCGGACCCGACGCAAGGTCCCGGGCGGCCAGACCAGAAGCAAGTTCCGGGGTGGTCGGACCCGACGCACGCTCCGAGCCGGTTGGACCGGACGCAAGATCCCGGGTGGTCGGACCCGACGCAAGGTCCCGGAAGATCGGACCTGATGCAAGATCCCGGGTGGTCGGACCCGACGCAAGGTCTCGGGCGGTCGGACCCGACGCAATGTCCCGGGTGGTTGGACCCGACGCAAGGTCCCGGTCGGTCGGACCCGACGGAAGGTTCCGGCCGGTCAGACCCGACGCAACGTCCCGGGCGGTCGGACCCAACGCAAGGTCCCAGAAGATCGGACCCGACGCAAGGTCCCGGGCGGTTGGACTCGAAGCAAGTTCTGGGGTGGTCGGACCCGATGCAAAGTCCCGGGCGGTCGGACCCGACGCAAGGTCCCGGGCGGTCGGACCCGACGCAAGGTCCCGGGCGGTCGGACCCGACGCAAGGCCCCAGAAGATCGGACCTGACGCAAGGTTCCGGGTGGTCGGAACTGATGCAAGGTCCCGGGCGGTCGGACCGAACGCAAGGTCCCGGGCGGTTGGACTCGAAGCAAGTTCTGGGGTGGTCGGACCGATGCAAGGTCCGGTTGGACCGGACGCAAGGCCCGGGGCGGTCAGACCTCACACAAGGTCTCGGGCGGTCAGAACCAATGCAAGGTCCCGGGCGGTTGGACCCGAAGCAAGGTCCCGGGCGGTCAAACCCGACGCAAGGTCCAGGGCGGTCGGACCCGAAGCAAGGTCCCGGGCAGTTAAACCCGACGCAAGGTCCAGGGCAGTCGGAAACGTCGCAAGGTCCCGGGCGGTCGGACCCGACACAAGGTCCCGGGCGGTCGGAACCGATGCAAGGTACCGGGCGGTCGGACCCGACGCAAAGTCCCGGGCGGTCGGACCCCACGCAAGGTCCCGGGCGGTCGGACCCCATGCAAAGTCCCGGGCGGTCGGACCCGATGCAAGTTCCTGGCCGCTCGGACCCGATGCAAGGTCCCGGGCGGTCGGACCCGACGCAAAGTCCCGGGCGGTCGGACCCGACGCAAGTTCCCGGGTGGTCGGACCCGACGCAAGCTCCCGGGCGGTCGGACCCAAAGTAAGGTCCGGGGCGGACGGACCCGACGCAAGCTCCGGGCCAGATGGACCGGACGCTAGATCCAGGCCGGTCGGTCCCGGAGCCAGGCCCGGGGCGGTCGGACCCGACGCAACGCCCGGTGCGGTTGGACCCGACGCAAGGTCTCGGGCAGTCGGACCCGACGCAAGGTCCCGGGCGGTCGGACCCGACGCAAGGTCCCGGGCAGTCGGCCCCGACGCAAGGTCCCGGGCGGTCGGACCCGACGCAAGGTCCCGGGCGGTCGGACCCGACGCATGTTCCCGGGCGGTCGGACCCGACGCATGTTCCTGGGCGGTCGGACCCGACGCAAGCTCCGGGGCGGTCGGACCCGATGCAAGGTCCCGGGCGGTCGGACCCGACGCAAGATCCCGGGCGGTCGGACCTGACGCAATGCCCGGTGCGGTCAGACCGACGCAAGGTCCCGGGCGGTCGGGCCCGACGCAATGTCCCGGGCGGTCGTACCTGACGCAAGGTCCCCGGCGGTCGGACCCGACGCCAGGTCCCGGGCGGTCGGACCAGACGCAAGGTCCCGGGCGGTCGGAGGTGACGCAGTGTCCCGGGCGGTCGGAGGCGACGCAAGGTCCCGGGCAGTCGGACCCGACGCAAGGTCCTGGGCGGTCGGACCCGACGCAAGGTCCCGGGCGGTCGGACCCGACGCAAGGTCCCGGGCGGTCGGACCCGACGCAAGGTCCCGGGCGGCCAGACCAGAAGCAAGTTCCGGGGTGGTCGGACCCGACGCACGCTCCGAGCCGGTTGGACCGGACGCAAGATCCCGGGTGGTCGGACCCGACGCAAGGTCCCGGAAGATCGGACCTGATGCAAGATCCCGGGTGGTCGGACCCGACGCAAGGTCTCGGGCGGTCGGACCCGACGCAATGTCCCGGGTGGTTGGACCCGACGCAAGGTCCCGGTCGGTCGGACCCGACGGAAGGTTCCGGCCGGTCAGACCCGACGCAACGTCCCGGGCGGTCGGACCCAACGCAAGGTCCCAGAAGATCAGACCCGACGCAAGGTCCCGGGCGGTTGGACTCGAAGCAAGTTCTGGGGTGGTCGGACCCGATGCAAAGTCCCGGGCGGTCGGACCCGACGCAAGGTCCCGGGCGGTCGGACCCGACGCAAGGTCCCGGGCGGTCGGACCCGACGCAAGGCCCCAGAAGATCGGACCTGACGCAAGGTTCCGGGTGGTCGGAACTGATGCAAGGTCCCGGGCGGTCGGACCCAACGCAAGGTCCCGGGCGGTTGGACTCGAAGCAAGTTCTGGGGTGGTCGGACCGATGCAAGGTCCGGTTGGACCGGACGCAAGGCCCGGGGCGGTCAGACCTCACACAAGGTCTCGGGCGGTCAGAACCAATGCAAGGTCCCGGGCGGTTGGACCCGAAGCAAGGTCCCGGGCGGTCAAACCCGACGCAAGGTCCAGGGCGGTCGGACCCGAAGCAAGGTCCCGGGCAGTTAAACCCGACGCAAGGTCCAGGGCAGTCGGAAACGTCGCAAGGTCCCGGGCGGTCGGACCCGACACAAGGTCCCGGGCGGTCGGAACCGATGCAAGGTACCGGGCGGTCGGACCCGACGCAAAGTCCCGGGCGGTCGGACCCCACGCAAGGTCCCGGGCGGTCGGACCCCATGCAAAGTCCCGGGCGGTCGGACCCGATGCAAGTTCCTGGCCGCTCGGACCCGATGCAAGGTCCCGGGCGGTCGGACCCGACGCAAAGTCCCGGGCGGTCGGACCCGACGCAAGTTCCCGGGTGGTCGGACCCGACGCAAGGTCCCGGGCGGTCGGACCCGACCCAAGGTCCCGGGCGGTCGGACCCGACGCAAGGTCCCGGGTGGTCGGGCCCGACGCAAGGTTCCGGCCGGTCAGACCCGAAGCAACGTCCCGGGTGGTCGGACCCGACGCAAGGTCCCGGAAGATCGGACCTGACGCAAGGTTCCGGGTGGTCGGAATCGAGCAAGGTTCAGGGCGGTCGGACCCGACGCAAACTCCCGGGCGGTCGGACTCGAAGCAAGTTCTGGGGCGGACGGACCCAACGCAAGCTCCGGGCCGGTTGGACCGGACGCCAGATCCAGGCCGTTCGGTCCCGGAGCAAGGCCCGGGGCGGTCGGACCCGACGCAAAGCCCGGTGCGGTTGGACCCGATGCAAGGGCCGGGGCGGTTGGACCTGACGCAAGGTGCCGGGCGGTCGGGTCCGACGCAAGGTCCCGGGCGGTCGGACCCGACGCAAGGTCCCGGGCGGTCGGACCCGACGCAAGGTCCCGGGCGGTCGGATCCGACGTAAGGCCCCGCGCGGTCGGACCCGACGCAAGGTCCCGGGCGGTCGGACCCAATGCAAGTTCCCGGGCGGTCGGACCCGACGCAGGGTCCCGGGCGGTCGGACCCGACGTAAGGCCCCGGGCGATCGGACCCGACGCAAGGTCCCGGGCGGTCGGACCCAACGCAAGGTCCCGGGCGGTCGGACCCGACGCAGGGTCCCGGGTGGTCGGACCCGACACAAGGTCCTGGGTGGTTGGACCCGAAGCAAGGTTCCGGCCGGTCAGACCCGAAGGAACGTCCCGGGCGGTCGGAACC